>NW_017307165.1:250422-258382 GCF_000935625.1 Nanorana parkeri | reverse complement strand
CTCCATAGTGCAAATCATTTATTAAAGTCTTTTCTCTGCATTAGTTTTGTCATTACGTTTTAGTCCTCCTTCCTCTGTTCCTTGGCAGCTTTCTGGCCCTGTTCTGTCATCGCCCTGCTCCCCCTTTTTATCTCTTCCATTTTTTCCCCCTGCCGTGTACAGCTGCGTGTGCCCTGCAGGCTTAAATTAGTCCCATTGAAAAGCCTGTGTATACGGGAGGAGGATGCGGAGGGTCGGACTGGGCTGGTATAAATGCAACGAGCAGCGGGTCTCCGTGGATTTGGTCTCTGGGAAGAAAGGCAGAACCTCCTAGACTCGCGTAATGGCAGATGTAGCACCAACATCCCCGTTACTTAGAGACCCTGTTGTGTCGACGGCTAGCTCCGTCCAATTCCAGTGACCTTGGGTTCGGAGTTCTTGATCGTAGTTAAAATAATTGGTTTTCATGCTGTTAATTCATTTTAACCTGTTGGTGCAATGAAGTATGTATTCATATTGAATGGCTGGACTTCCTCACCACCCACATACAAATGTTAGCCACAGTGACTCTTGCTATTGCACTTCTGATGAACTGTTCTTTTTAATCGCACATTAGATGTGTGTGTCGGCTTTTGGGGTAGTTTTAGATTTATTAATTTTTTTCACTTCGCTCTATCTCGGCAATTGAAGTGTCATCATGTCCTCCTCCCTGGGGTGATCCGTCTCGCCCTTCTTTGCATTGGAAGGTCCTCTTGCCCACCCTGGCCCTCTGTAAAGAAGGATGCTCTGGCACTCTGTCTCTCAGCCTGTCCCAGATATGTCATACCGATAGCCCAGGGCCGGCTTTCTGCGCCTTGTTATTCTCACTGTCGTCACAGTGATTGCTGTAGCCGGAGGAGAGGAGGCCTTCTGTCGTCTGCAAGGCGATGCGGGAACTGCGAGCGAGACTTTCGCTTGGCTCCTGATGTAGGACAGATGCTGAGTTTTAGGGACTGGTTGTAGCGTTTTAATTTGCGTAGAATCTGATCTGGCTGCAGATGAGAACCGAATGTCCCCCGGCGATCAGTTCTGCATGTTTCTATTCAGTGCTAATCAGAATTATCCACACCCTGCGCATGTATTACCCTACCAGCTCTACTCAGAGGACAATCCATCTACTATAACCCATCCCATTCTGTGGAAATTGCTCCAAAGGTCTTCAGTCTTCTTTAGTTGAGGTTGTAGTAAGGCTTTTTTTTTTTTCACAGAGACCTCCCACTCTTAGCTTACCCTTATTGTGCCTTCCCAACAAAGACCTCCCAGTGTCTGCTCCCATATATATTGACTCCCCAACAGAGACCTCCCATTCTTAGCTTACCCTTCTATTGTCTCCCCAACAAGACCTCCCAGTGTCTGCTCCCATATATATTGACTCCCCAACAGAGACCTCCCATTCTTAGCTTACCCTTCTATTGGCTCCCCAACACAGACCTCCCAGTATCCGCTTACCCTTATTGTGGCTCCCCAACACAGACCTCCCAGTGTCTGCTTCCTTATATATTGACTCCCCAACAGAGACCTCTCAGTATCAAGTTACCCTTCTATTGGCTCCCCAACACAGACCTCCCGGTGTCTGCTTACCCTTATTGTGGCTCCCCAACACAGACCTCCCAGTGTCTGCTTCCTCATATATTGACTCCCCAACAGAGACTTTGGAGTATCCGATTACCCTTCTATTGCCTCCCCAACACAGACCTCCCGGTGTCGGTTCACTGTTCAACAACAGAAATAGAGATAGCTTGTCCAATACTATCAAAATGGTTTGCTTGTCCTAAATGAGAGCAGGGAGCAATGGAGCTCCCTATTTCTTAAGTTTTAGATCAAAAGGGAAAGTTTGAAACCCCTGTCATGTTTTTCACTGCTATCCAGGGCTTCTTTAGGGCGATTTCCTCTTGCTTCCTATTCTGCTGACAACGGGTTCACCAGACAGGAAGTTAAGATAAATATTCAATGGCAAACACAAATAGAAAGAAATATGCATTTTATTTTAGCAGAGTACAGGAAGGCTAGAACCCCTGTGGGATTTTTGTTTGTCTGTGTTACTGTTACTGGAAAGTTCCCCTCACTTCCTGTCTGGTAAAGCTGTGGTCAGCTGAAAAGGATGTGAGAGGAGGAAATATTTTAAATGGACCCCCGGATAGTAATAAAAGTTGGCTGGACAGGTACTGTAGTCTGTAGCTGATATATGAAGGTGTAGGGGATGTAAATTACAGTTGGTGGGATGGAGTCATATAGGTTTTGGGATGTAAGAGAGAGGCGATGATGACATTGCTTTAGCGTGTAGCATGTGAGATATGAAGAGGAGTGTAGATTGGAGGACACGGTTCACAGTATCATGTGATGTATATATGATAGTTAAAGGGGGTGACCACAGGACATTGCAGGAAGAGATCATAGCTTACAGGATGATGATGTAAGATGTAGAGATTGAATAACATGAGGAATATAGATGGCCGTATCTGGCGGAGGTGTTTTGCACACAGGGCGGTCACGAACCAGACTGTTCAGATGGTAGTAGAGTATGGTGGTCTGGCAGAGGTGTTTTGCGCACAGGGCGGTCACGGAGTAGACGGTTCAGATGGTAGTACAGAGTATGGTGGTCTGGCGGAGGTGTTTCGTGCACAGGGCGGTCACGGAGCAGAGGGTTCAGATGGTAGTAGAGTATGGTGATTTGGCGGAGGTGTTTTGTGCACAGGGCGGTCACGGAGCAGAGGGTTCAGATGGTAGTACAGAGTATGGTGATTTGGCGGAGGTGTTTGTGCACAGGGCGGCCACGGAGCAGAGGGTTCAGATGGTAGTAGAGTATGGTGATTTGGCGGAGGTGTTTTGTGCACAGGGCGGTCACGGAGCAGAGGGTTCAGATGGTAGTACAGAGTATGGTGGTCTGGCGGAGGTGTTTTGCGCACAGGGCGGTCACGGAGCAGAGGGTTCAGATGGTAGTACAGAGTATGGTGATCATGTAGGGTGTATTGTACAGGGGACAATGTGGGAAGTATTTAATGCAATGTACAGGTGCTATAACCTGTCTGCATTGCTGCCGGAGCCATGGATAGTAGACTGAACTGCTGATGTAGACATGACAGCTGAGAGGAGCTGACGTGAGCATTGGATGAGGTTGACACTAAAGTGTGTCGCCAGGTCTCTCTAGTGTGTGCGGCTCGTCTGTATAAGTGGCTCTGGCAAGGTTGAAGAAGCTGTCTTGCTTGTGTGGGGTGCACAGAGCTGCCTCTTAATTAGTATAAATGGGACCCACTTGCTAAAAATACTCCTCTGGCTGGGAGCACCGCACCAGTGACAGCTGTATTTTTATAATGCCTCTTGCCTGCTAAAACGGATCCCTCCAGGCGGAAACACAACATTAATCTTGACAATCTGTACCTCTCTATTACCTGCCTCTAGTCTCTACCTGGATCACGTCAGTAGGTCATTTCTTCCGCCCCTGCAGCAGCAGGCCGGGCCGAATCTTTCCCCTCCGGGGCTGCGGCACCGTTATTAAGCTTCGCTCAGGCTCATTACGTATTCCTTTTATGAAATTCACATGGAAGGTTTGCATAATGGCACTCTTAATAGTGGACACATTTAATGCAGAATCTGGGTAATGTACGTCCATTGACTGCATATGAAAACACTTAGTGAGGTGGCAGCCGGATTTCATGTACGCAATACCACACGGTTCTTGGCGTTCCTCCGCCATTGTTTTAGTAAATCGCATTTCGTAAAGGAACCTTGTTTGGTTGGATGCCAGAGTCCAGTTTCATTGTCTTTCAATAGCCGTGCTTCCTCTGCCCTCCCTGTTCTCCGTTTGCTGGTGTCTCCTCCCAGAACATTACTCTGTTACTCCGCTATTAATCTACCTCTGTCTATAACCTATTCCACTCCATGCTTGCTGCCTCTTCCTCTTTCCACCTAGTCAGGCAGTTTTCAGTCAGCAGTTTCCTCTCCGGGTTTCATCACTCTCTCCATCTGCCATTCTATACCCTCCCCCATTCCTCTGTCTTATCTCTCCACCGTTTTATGGATTGTAGTGTACCCATTTACGTAGCTAACGTGCGCCGATGACATTTCCTATGCAAAGTATTTTTGCTTCTGCAGTTGTGAGTTGGATTCTGATTGTGGAAGTAAAGCAAAGACTGATTCACCGGGTTTGCTGACAGCAGAAGAGATCGTAAAGCCATTTTAGTTGCTGGTGGTCCTCTTCATTTGAACCCCATTCTGAATGACCTATTGCCGTCATTGGCCTCAATGGGTTTCCAAGGCAGCAGCCACAGCCATCTATCAAAGGGCAGAAGTTTTGAATGCTCCATGCCACCGACGTAGGTGCCAGTTACTTGATGGGAATGTGCCAAGGAAAACTCCTGCCATTAGGCTGTTTTCTTGTTTGAAATATAAAAAATACAAGGATACTTATTTTGGACTTAATATATTTGGATGTGAGCTGCCTTCACTAGACCTTCACCATTCCATCAACGTTCCTTCACCAGACCTTTACTGGTCTGGTGACATTCTATTACTGGTCCTTCACCGGACCTTTTACCATTCCGTTACTGGTCCTTCATCAGACCTTTTACCATTCCATCACTGCTTCTTCACCAGACCTTTTACCATTCCATCACTGCTTCTTCACCAGACCTTTACCATTCCATCACTGGTCCTTCACCAACCAGACCTTTACCATCACTGGTCCTTCACCAGACCTTTTACAATTCCATCGCTGGTCTTTCACAAGACCTTTACCATTCCATCACTGGTCTTTCACCAGACCTTTACCATTCCTTCACTGGTCTTTCACCAGACCTTTACCATTCCATCACTGGTCTTTCACCAGACCTTTACCATTCCTTCACTGGTCTTTCACCAGACCTTTACCATTCCATCACTGGTCTTTCACCAGACCTTTACCATTCCTTCACTGGTCTTTCACCAGACCTTTACCATTCCATCACTGGTCTTTCACCAGACCTTTACCATTCCATCACTGCTTCACCAAACCTTTACCATTCCATCACTGGCCCTTCACTAGTCCATGAGATCACCCATTTGCTCATGCCCAGCCTGCAGTGATCAGCAAAATACAAATATACTGCTTTAGCTGTACTGAGGGTGGAAAAATGTGCAAAACTTCCTGAGCAGAACTTGTAATATGTTGGGTTGTATGTTTCCGTTCCGAATATACAACATATTGCTCTCTGTCATCATTTTAAACTGCAGGTGTCTATAATGAAATGTCTGTTGAAATATATCTTCCCCACATTTCAATGTTTGATTGTGAGTTGACTCTGTTGGGTAACAAGACATGTTATAAATGAGTATGACACATTGCCACCGACTACCCAGATTCCCTGTGCAAGTCACAGCCAGTCTGAGCCCTGGCACAAGAGTTACCACTTTGAGTGCCAACCTGACCTCTGGCAACAGTGAGCTCTCTTCTGTGCCCATTTCTGGGTCTGAGATACTGGCCTTGTGATGGTTCTGCCTGCTGAGAAGAATTATAGCTCCAGCAGGTGAGCATAGACTTAAATGACATGTGCCTCCTGCTTCCCATATGCTATCACGTATGTTCTGTTGTCCTTCACAAGGGCAGAGCCAACACTAAATTATACTGCTGACCATTCAATGTCGTTTTACCAAATGACTGCTTTACAGCAAATGACCTGATAGAGGAGAGAGAGGACGCTGGATACGGAGCAGACATTCCTGATGAGGCTAGAACAAGCACCATAGTGAGTTCTTAATCTGTGACTGGATCTCCATATAGGAACCTGATAGGTCTTCTATTCACCTGGGTCCAGCGTTCGATATACGAACCTCACAAGTCTTCCCTTCACCTGTGTCCTCAGATCTTTATAGGGGCCTTACAGGTCTCCTAACCCTTGTCCTGAGCTCTATATAGAAACCTTATAGATCTCCCCTTCACCTGTGTCTAGAACTCTATATCGGAACCTCACAGGTCTCCTTTTCACCTCTGTCCAATGCTCTACATAAGAACCTGACCGATCTCCTCTTCACCTGTGTCGTGAGCTTTACAGTATATAAGAACCTGACCAGTCTTCTCTTCACCTGTGTCTCAGATCTATATAGGGGCCTTACAGGTCTCCTCTTAACCTTTTTGTCCTGGGATCCTATGTAAAAACCTTACAGGTCTCCCCTTCACCTGTGTCTAGCACTCCATATAAGAACTTCACAGGTTTCCTCTTCACCTGTGTCCTGAGCTCTATATAGGAACCTCACAGGTCTCCTCTTTTACTGTGTCCAGCACTCTATATAGAAACCTTACAGGTCTCCTCTTCACCTGTGTCTCAGATCTATATAGGGGCCTTACAGGTCTCCTCTTAACCTTTTTGTCCTGGGATCCTATATAAAAACCTTACAGGTCTCCCCTTCACCTGTGTCCAGCACTCTATATAGAAACCTTACAGGTCTCCTCTTCACCTGTGTCGTGAGCTCTATATAGGAACCTCACAGGTCTCCGCTCCTGTTTCCTGAGCTCTATATAGGAACCTCATAGTCTCCTCTTCACCTGTTTCCCTAGCTCTATATGGAAACTTCACAGGTCTCCCCTTCACCTGTGTGCGATGCTCTACATAAGAATCTCGTAGGTCTCTTCACCTGGGTACTGAGCTCTATAGAGGAACCTCACAGGTCTCCTCTTCACCTGTGTCCTGAGCTCTATATGGGAACTTAACAGGTCTCCCCTTCACCTGTGTCCGATGCTCTACATAAGAATCTTACAGGTCTCCTCCTCACCTGTGTCCGATGCTCTACATAAGAATCTTACAGGTCTCCTCCTCACCTGTGTCCGATGCTCTATAGAAGAACCTCCACAGGTCTCCTCCTCGCCTGTGTCGAGCTCTACATAGGTACCTCAGTTTTCCTTTTCACCTGTGCCTGACCCTCTACATAAGAACCTAACTGGTCTCATCTTTAACTGTGTCCGGAGCTTTGTATAGGAACCTCAAAGGTCTTTCTTTTCCTCTTTAGTTTAATTGACATTGATATCTTTGATGACTGTTTCATCCCCTCGATGTCCTGGCTTAGTACGGGGGTGAGTTACACAGGGAAGCATGAACAGTACTAAGTGCTTTTGGCCAGCTCGATATTTCCTAATTAATTCTCAGCCTCAAGAGCAGAGATTAGAGGGGGAAAAAAGCAAATTATAGTTCAGCCGTGCGTGCAGTGTATTGACTGACACGTGTCTAAGCGTAGCCAATCATTCGCGTTTTCATTTTCCAGGCTCCGAGCGAGATGGCTGAGTTGGTGTTACTCGTAAAATACATTTTCCAACTCGTATTGTATTGGTAATATTGGAAGCGGAGATTACAGGGGCTTCTGAATCTTGTCACGGGATTGTGTATCCAAGAGACATCTGTACATTCAGTGTGGTGTAACGGCAGTGATCACATGGGGTGACCCAAGATGTTGCTCAGTATTGTAATTTTCCTTTGCTTAGCTCAAGCTTGTGTTCTTCCTTATCACTCTTTCACAGCATCATCTATACTCCTTACTCCTCACTCCTTCCCTCTGTGCCATGACCTTCCTTTGTATTCCGCTAATGTACTTTCTGCTCGTAGTCTACCTCTGTCCACCTTTGTTCCCCTTTCAGTCTTCTCCCCTTAATCTCTGCTCTGGTGTATTTAGATGCTTCATGTTCAGGTCGTACCCTTATGCACTCGAACCTCAACTACTCCAAAAACCCGTCCTCTTCAATGTGTTCCCTTGAGTGTGTTTCTCTTCTCTCTTATACCACCTCATCATCTCTCTTTTCTTCCATCTCATTTGGCCTTTATCTCCACCTCTTCAGTGGGTACTCCTCTTGTCCTGGGCTAATTTAGGAGTTGGCAGGTACATTCAACAATCTGGGGAACCTGAGCTTTTTTGACACCCATGAACAAAGTCAAATACAAATAGGAAAATGGTGGGGGGGGGGGGGAGTGGTGCGCGGCAC
>NW_017307165.1:247801-249689 GCF_000935625.1 Nanorana parkeri | reverse complement strand
TGTTGGGGGGGGGGGGGACTGGCTGCTCGGTATAGTTCTACACTTCATCTCCTGGTTACTCCAACTTTGCTGACCGCTCTTGTCTTTGTCTTTCAGCTTGCGGCGCGATGGCTACACCGTCCAAGTGAACGTGAATGATTATCTAGACATCTACTGTCCGCACTACAATGAGACTATAGCCGACCATAGGATGGAGCAATACATTCTTTATATGGTGAACTACGAGGGCTATCGTACCTGCGACATCAGCCAGGGCTCAAAACGTTGGGAATGTAATCGCCCCCACTCGCCTCACAGCCCCATCAAATTCTCTGAGAAGTTCCAACGGTACAGCGCCTTCTCCCTGGGCTACGAGTTTCACGTGGGCCACGAATATTACTACATCTGTGAGTATAATTTTCCCTGAAGTGGGAATGAGATGCCTTATTTTATTTTTAGGTGTTAAAATGTGCCTTGAAGGATGATGAAATAAAATAGTGCTATGTGAAATCGCTCCCGACTACTTTCACACATTCCGTTGTACAAGATATTAAACCCCCCCAGATCTACAGAGAATGCCATTTCTGGGGCTTATCTAATGCTGCCATGTCGGCTATTGTTCTGTTATCAGCCATTAGTGGTGGCTGGCATCGTTCCTCCATGACGTCCAGCAGAACGGAAGTTGTGAACATAACTTTGCTAATCCACAAGATGTGGTGGGTGAAGCCGTACAGATTTCTCACGGACTTTCCAACATCCTGGCTTAAGGTGGCAAGAGGGTCATTTACCGAATTTTTCCTTTTTATTTATTTTTTTTAAACTTATCTTTTGTTGTGCTAATGCCCTGAAAATATTTAAGATTTTGGTTATTTTTGCCCCGAAAGAATAAGGAGCCTAAATGTTTCCACATATTTACAGTGTGACTGTCTAATAAAGACTGCACAACCAGAGGGCCCTTTACTGGTCCTTCACTAAAATGTCACCAGGCCATCAAGTTCCTTCACCAGACACATTCACCGGTCCATCAATGTTCCTTCACCAGACCTTCACCGTTCCATCACTGGTCCTTTACCGTTCCTTCCCTGGCCCTTTAGCGTTCCTTCCCTGGCCCTTTAGCGTTCCTTCCCTGGCCCTTTAGCGTTCCTTCCCTGGCCCTTTAGCGTTCCTTCCCTGGCCCTTTAGCGTTCCTTCCCTGGCCCTTTAGCGTTCCTTCCCTGGCCCTTTAGCGTTCCTTCCCTGGCCCTTTAGCGTTCCTTCCCTGGCCCTTTAGCGTTCCTTCCCTGGCCCTTTAGCGTTCCTTCCCTGGCCCTTTAGCGTTCCTTCCCTGGCCCTTTAGCGTTCCTTCCCTGGCCCTTTAGCGTTCCTTCCCTGGCCCTTTAGCGTTCCTTCCCTGGCCCTTTAGCGTTCCTTCCCTGGCCCTTTAGCGTTCCTTCCCTGGCCCTTTAGCGTTCCTTCCCTGGCCTTAGCTGTACTGAGGTTAGAAAAATGTGCAAAACTTCCCGAGCAGAACTTGCAATATGTTGGGTTGTATGTTTCCATTCCGAATATACAACATATTGCTCTCTGTCATCAGACATTTTAAACTGAAGGTGTCTATAGTGAAATAAGTCCGTCTGCTGAAATATCTCTTCCCCACAATCCGTATCTGAGATTCATCTAATTCTGATTTTTTTTCTTTTCAATCTTTATTTATAACTGTGTAAAGCTGAACGCTAGCCAACAACTAGATATGTCGTGTGTAGGGCTGCAACAACTAATCGACATAATCGATTATTGAAAAAGTTGTCAACTTTTTCAATAATCGATTAATCGGCTTCCGATCAGTTGGCCCTGTTCACGGCTCCACACGCTGTGCGCTGCACCTCCTCCCCACCTCACGCTCGCCGCTGCCAGACCCGCTCGCATCCAC
>NW_017307165.1:245349-247456 GCF_000935625.1 Nanorana parkeri | reverse complement strand
CACGCCGCACCTCCTCCCCGCCTCACATTTCCTGCCCATCCACATCCACGATCGGCACAGGGACGCGGGGAGATGTAGTAAGGAGGAGCAGGTGTGGGGGGATGACAGCTGCTGATAAGACAGGTCCGATCTCAGAAGCAAGTTTCTGGAAGACTGCACTTTCCCACACATGGTGCTCTATAATGTATTGCTGGGATTTGTATTCCTCTATAGCTGATGGTACATTGTGCTGTATATTATACATAGGAATACAAATCCCAGCAATACATTATTCACTGTATGTATTTGTAGGGCTGCAACAACTAATCGACATAATCGATTATTGAAAAAGTTGTCAACTTTTTCAATAATCGATTAATCGGCTTCCGATCAGTTGGCCCTGTTCACGGCTCCACACGCTGTGCGCTGCACCTCCTCCCCACCTCACGCTCGCCGCTGCCAGACCCGCTCGCATCCCCGCTCCACCTGCCGCACCTCCTCCCCGCCTCACATTTCCTGCCCATCCACATCCACGATCGGCACAGGGACGCGGGGAGATGTAGTAAGGAGGAGCAGGTGTGGGGGGATGACAATCGCCGATAGAAAGGTCCGATCTCAGAAGCAAGTTGCTAGACAGGTCCAATCTCAGAAGCAAGTTGCTGGAAGACTGCACTTTCCCACACATGGTGCTCTATAATGTATTGCTGGGATTTGTATTCCTCTATAGCTGATGGTACATTGTGCTGTATATTATACATAGGAATACAAATCCCAGCAATACATTATACACTGTATGTATAATGTATTGCTGGGATTTGTTGTACTCCTTTATAGCTGGTGATATTCTGCATTGCGCTTTATAGAGGACTACAAGTCCCAGCAATAATACATTATACAGCGCAATGCAGAATACCACCAGCTGTAGAAGAGTACAACAAATGCCAGCAATAATGCATTATAAAGTGGTACAATGCTAAATATCACTAGCTATAGAGGACTACAAAACCCAGCAATAGTACATTATACAGCACAATGCAGAATGCCGCCAGCTATTATGTACTATTGCTGGGATTTGTTGTATGCCTCTATAACTGGCGGTATTCTGCATTGTGCTGTGGTTTTGTAGTCATCTATAGCCGTTGCCATTCTGCATGCATTGCTGTATAATTTTACACTTTCCATTTCACTATATTGCACACCACACTATCTTTTTTTTTTTTCTTTTTTACTTCCACCGCTCCAAAGCTTGCTCCTGTGATGGACTACAACCTCAATACAAACTAGTAGTCCATCACTGGAGCAATTTTTTAAATTTTATTTTATAGTTTATCCGATTAACCGATTAATCGAACTTAATAATCGGCTAACCGATTTTGAAAATAATCGTTAGCTGCAGCTCTAGTCGTGTGTATGTGTCTATACTCCTTACCGCCCCAAAAATGTGTAATTCCAGATAGCACAGCCAGGAGGGTGACCTCATTTGTTTCCATTGCAATTAAGTAATACAGCTTGGTCGCTGACCCTCCTCTTGCTTGTTGTTGGACAATGAAGCGGCTGATTGTTTCTTGACAAGCTCTCTATAGCCATTGGCCGTAGAACCAGCATAATGACCCTTTCATGTATTTCTATTAAAGATGGAAAGCAGATCAGGATTTCTGGTTCTGTCTTGTATCTGTCAGAGGTTCAACTTTCCTGCCACCTATCTGGAGGAATTGTTTCCATGTTCTGGATATCTATTTGTAGATCTGTTTCCCCCCGTTGTGTATGGCCCGATGTGGGTTTGTTCTGCTTGTCTGGGTGGAGACTCTTTCAGCAGGACGATGGATGAAAGCTTTGTCTGGTGCAGATTTCCAACGATTTCATCTTCTGTTTCAGCGCAACCGACCCACAACCACCGGCGCTCGTGTCTGAAGATGAAAGTGTTTGTGTGCTGCGCAACCAGTGAGTACACAGCTATTCCATTTATTTCCGGGGTCCATTCATATCCATACAATCTGTGGGGTGCTCATAAATACAAAGTGCAGATATAGCGCTGTCGGTGTGGGACGGTCTCCCTGCTCATGCTCTGTGCCGTTGGTAAATGTACCGGCAGCAAATTGATCATTGCCGATATTTAGTCTGTAGTGTG
>NW_017307165.1:236169-244842 GCF_000935625.1 Nanorana parkeri | reverse complement strand
CTTCAGGGCAGTTATGATTTTGGTCTGTGGTAATGGTGTAATTTCCCTCCCACAGCAGCCCACTCAGGCGAGAAGCAATCTCCCACGCTGCCGCAGTTCACGATAGGACCTGAAGTGAAGATCGAGGATCTAGGTAAGCAGTCCGTGCAATGTGTGGTGTCTGTCGCCCTCTACAGGCCAGTCTGAAAATGACAGCCGGCTCTTTCATCCTATTCTGTAGCTTTGAACGTTTGTAGATGTTAAGGGATGAAGGGGATGCAATTTTTTGGAAAATCTCCTGTTTGATAATTTATTCAGATGTGAGATACAGGAAGCCGAGATTTCATTCTTCCCTCTATCCTTCCTGCGCCTAAGAAGTGTAGTGAAGGTAGGGATTTAGGTAGTGCATGTCTCTGCTGCCCCCTGCAGGTAATATTATGTAGGGTAAGTTTCTGTTGTCCCCTACAGGTAGTGATAATATGTAGTGCAAGTCTCTGCTGCCTCTATAGGTAATATTTTGTGGTGTACGTCTCTGCTGCCCCTACAGGTATTATTATGTAGTGTAAGTCTCCGCTGCCCCCTACAGGTAGTGATAATATGTAGTGCAAGTCTCTGCTGCCTCTATAGGTAATATTTTGTGGTGTACGTCTCTGCTGCCCCTACAGGGATTATGTAGTGTAAGTCTCCGCTGCCCCCTACAGGTAGTGATAATATGTAGTGCAAGTCTCTGCTGCCTCTATAGGTAATATTTTGTGGTGTACGTCTCTGCTGCCCCTACAGGGATTATGTAGTGTAAGTCTCCGCTGCCCCCTACAGGTAGTGATAATATGTAGTGCAAGTCTCTGCTGCCTCTATAGGTAATATTTTGTGGTGTACGTCTCTGCTGCCCCTACAGGGATTATGTAGTGTAAGTCTCCGCTGCCCCCTACAGGTAGTGATAATATGTAGTGCAAGTCTCTGCTGCCTCTATAGGTAATATTTTGTGGTGTACGTCTCTGCTGCCCCTACAGGGATTATGTAGTGTAAGTCTCCGCTGCCCCCTACAGGTAGTGATAATATGTAGTGCAAGTCTCTGCTGCCTCTATAGGTAATATTTTGTGGTGTACGTCTCTGCTGCCCCTACAGGGATTATGTAGTGTAAGTCTCCGCTGCCCCCTACAGGTAGTGATAATATGTAGTGCAAGTCTCTGCTGCCTCTATAGGTAATATTTTGTGGTGTACGTCTCTGCTGCCCCTACAGGGATTATGTAGTGTAAGTCTCCGCTGCCCCCTACAGGTAGTGATAATATGTAGTGCAAGTCTCTGCTGCCTCTATAGGTAATATTTTGTGGTGTACGTCTCTGCTGCCCCTACAGGGATTATGTAGTGTAAGTCTCCGCTGCCCCCTACAGGTAGTGATAATATGTAGTGCAAGTCTCTGCTGCCTCTATAGGTAATATTTTGTGGTGTACGTCTCTGCTGCCCCTACAGGGATTATGTAGTGTAAGTCTCCGCTGCCCCCTACAGGTAGTGATAATATGTAGTGCAAGTCTCTGCTGCCTCTATAGGTAATATTTTGTGGTGTACGTCTCTGCTGCCCCTACAGGGATTATGTAGTGTAAGTCTCCGCTGCCCCCTACAGGTAGTGATAATATGTAGTGCAAGTCTCTGCTGCCTCTATAGGTAATATTTTGTGGTGTACGTCTCTGCTGCCCCTACAGGGATTATGTAGTGTAAGTCTCCGCTGCCCCCTACAGGTAGTGATAATATGTAGTGCAAGTCTCTGCTGCCTCTATAGGTAATATTTTGTGGTGTACGTCTCTGCTGCCCCTACAGGGATTATGTAGTGTAAGTCTCCGCTGCCCCCTACAGGTAGTGATATTATGTAGTGTAGGACTCTGCTGCCCCCTACAGGTAATATTTTGTAGTGTAGGACTCTGCTGCCTCCTACAGGTAATATTATGTAGTGCCCCCTACAGGTAATATTATGTAGTGCAAGTCTCTGCTGCCCCTACAGGTATTATGTAGTGTAAGTCTCTGCTGCCCCTACAGGTATTATTATGTAGTGTAAGTCTCTGCTGCCCCCTACAGGTAGTGATAATATGTAGTGTAAGTCTCTGCTGCCGCTACAGGTAATATGTGGTGTAAGCCTCTGCTGCCTCTAGGTAATATGTAGTGCAAGTCTCTGCTGCCCCCTACAGGTAGTGATATTATGTAGTGTAGGACTCTGCTGCCCCCTACAAGTAATATGTAGTGCAAGTCTCTGCTGCCCCCTACAGGTGGTGATATTATGCAGTGTAGTACTCTGCTGCCCCCTACAGATAGTGATATTATGTAGTGTAGGTCTCTGCTGCCCCCTACAGGTATTATGTAGTGTAGGTCTCTGCTGCCCCCTACAGATAGTGATATTATGTAGTGTAGTACTCTGCTGCCCCCTACAGATAGTGATATTATGTAGTGTAGGTCTCTGCTGCTTTTATAGGTAATATTATTCTCATTTTTATGTGGACAGTCAGTGAGTTGCAGTCACTCTGCCCCCATAGACATAAGGAAGGATGACCTGTACATCTTTGGTGGTGGAGACGTCCTGAAGTGCCCCATCCTGCTGATATCGGTCTCGGGACCCCAGGGGTGGGAGGAACGGGGGGGATTTGTGCACATTAGCCGCCAGTCTCTTCATTTGTGGTCCGGGTTGTTGGGTCACTTTTCTATCTGTCACAGTTCTCAGAAGAGCAGCCAAGGCGGATGTGTGAGGGGATTAGTCAGCGGCGCGTGAATGGGCTCAGCGCTCGTTACCAGGAGACGCGCTCTCCAGCTTAGTGCTCAATGAGAAGAATGAAGAGATTCTTGGTTTAGGAGGACCAGGCTGTTGGTGCCAGCACTCCATACGGGTCCAGATGGCAATGGATGGTGTTTGGCAGGAGGCCGGGTCTCCTCTTTTTGAGATTTTCCCCTCACCTATAGGAGGTCCCAGCAAGTCTTGTTATCAGCTGCTGCAGACAGAGAGAGAAATCCGTTTCTTCTGATGGAGTCGAGGAAGAAGTTTAATCACATGTGACCAGAGGCAGCAGACTCTCATTGGGTATAGTGACATGTGACCAGTGACAGCATGACCCTCAGTGGGCATAGTGACCAGAGGCAGCAGGCCCTCACTGAAGATAATATGTGGTCAGAAGCAACATGACCCTCAATGGTGGATAGTGACCGGAGGCAGCAGGCCCTCACTGAAGATAATATATGGTCAGAGGCAACATGACCCTCAGTGGGCATAGTGACCAGAGGCAGCAGGCCCTCACTGAAGATAATATATGGTCAGAGGCAACATGACCCTCAATGGTGGATGGTGACCGGAGGCAGCAGGCCCTCTATATGTGGGGTAGGCCCACACTGGGGTTAGTGACATTAGCAGAGGCAGCATACCCTCATTGGGAGTAGTGCCATGTGACTATAGGCAGCAGGCCCTCACGGGAGATGATGACATGTGACCAGACTCAGCAGGCCCTGATTGGGAATAGTGATATATGATCGGAGAGAGCAGGCCCTCTGTGGGGATAGTGACATGTGACTGGATGCATCATACCCTCATTGGGAATAGTGACATGTGATCAGTGGCAGCAGACCCTTACTGGAGATAGTGACATGTGACCAGAGGCCACAGACCTGCATTGAGGATATTGATAAGTCTTTATATGATAACTATGAGCCAGAGGTCTGTGCAGAGAGGGAAATAATCCTACTTAATGATTTGCTGAGCTGTGATTGGATCTCTGTCTCCCCATTCTCTGCCATTCATTTTTTAGGTGGATACACATTGCATGTAAAGTGAACCTGTAGAAATGGTATCAGTAGGGAAGAAGGATGCAAGACCCAATGTGTCTTCATATAACTCTGATCCTGCAGAGAGCCTAGAACTAGGGCGGACTATTATGCAAATTCCGACTTCAACCCCCAAGTCACTGTTGTGACCTCCCATCCCCTCACTGTTGAGGTAATTGGATTTGCAGCTCAATAAAGAGGCGGAGCCAGGATCCCTGAGATTAAGTCCTTGTTTGCAGAGTAGCATGCCATACTGTCCAGCGGCGCGAGAGCGATGCTCTGTCCTTTTCAGGAGACTCGAGAGGCCTAGTTGGACTACCATGGGGAGAGCTCACCATGGTGGGAGGAGCCATCACCCCAACTCCTGAGGAGAACCTGCCCATTGTGGGAGAGCCCAAGACAGGCACTACCACGCGGCGGTCCCACCATTGTAGGATAGGCCAAGTTACAGAATACCACGGGGAGGGCTCACTATTGTGGTAGGGACCAAGCCACAGACTACCAAGCCACAGCTTACCATTGTGGAAGGGGCCAAGTCACAGACTACCACAGGCATAATGGGGTGTCATTGACTAAGAAGGGGCGCAGTTTGGAAATGTTACGGATCCAACCCAATCTTTCTTCTATTTCAGGAAACTTCAACCCGGAGATCCCCAAGCTGGAGAAGAGCATCAGCGGGACGAGCCCGAAAAGGGAACACTTGCATATGACTGTGGCCGTGTGTCTGCTTTTAATGACGCTCTTGGCATCTTAGTTTTCCCGCCGCCGGACTGGTCTGGAGGCCGATGAAATGGGAATACTCTGCGGAATCGGACTCATGAATGCGCAGGTTGGGGGGGGGGGTCACAGCGGGGCGAGAACAGCGCTCTGTCCTCCTCTGTCTTTTCTACCCTTTTTTTTTTTCTTCAAGAGACTCGACCTGTGGCACTAGAACACAACACTGGTGGACGTCACCGATAACAATAATAATATGCCGGGGGCCGAGCCGGAACAATAACCTGCTGCCAAATGATTCTGACAGACTTCTCAGTTACGGCCCTGACGTGAACTTTAACGGGCTGTTCTTACTTGAGTGCCTACACCCTGCTGTCCTCCGCACGGACCGTGTGTGGTCACCGGCAGCTCGGGGTGACCACAGAACATCGAGTTAGTTGGCCTTACCCTCCTCGAATTGGTTGCGTATGTCTCACGAGCCTGGGCACGTCCCCCACGTTCAGCCCCCCTCCCCCCTGCGGTCCATCATCCTTTTGTGACTTAGAGAGGAGTGAATCTCATGGATTTAATGGGTCCCTCGTGCCTTGTGGCACCGTAGCAGATCTCCTTACAATGCCACATCCAGCAGCCCTCCCCCACCCCAATGGTGCCAATTGTGTACTAACCCATCCCGTACCATAACACCATGTATCAACCAATCACACTCAATCTTGCCCAACCGCAATGGACAATGGACTGGTCTTCTGGGGTTGCCGGCCTTCACCGCTCTTTGTGTGGCTGCAATTTTATAACCGTTCCGGACTGGCCAGGTGCACGGCTATCATGTCCCCCCAGGTGGTGGTTCCGGGGAGGCCTTACGGAGATTTCCTACAGATGGAGAAAAACCACATGAAATCTTCTTACAATAATATTCGGCAGGTTCTCCAGGGCCTGGTCTTCTCACCATGACGGTCCGGCACCAAATGTAGCAGAACATGCAGCTGTGCCCCCCACAGTCCAGCTCGTGGCACCAAATTCAGGACACGACCGGACCTCCATGTTGGCAACCACCAACTCCGGCAGATAACTTCACATGTAACGTGACCCAAGAAAAGCTGCCATTGAAGCGCTCATACAAGATGTTCCAGATAGTTTGCACTAGATTCCTCCTCACCGCCCCCCATATGGTGATCAGACCGACCCTGGCACGGCGTTCTATAGAGCGGGGTAAACGATGGAAGATATGAAAATTTACACTCAAGTCTTTGGTACTGCTCTAAGGTCATGTGACTGTAAACATGCTAGACGTGGGTGTTCGCTCCGTTTCCTTGGATGTACAAAGGAAACGGCACACCGCTGTACCAGAAAGCCAAAATCAACTTTATTGTTCCAGGACATCCGAGTACACTCCACACCAGCACCACTTTCTGATGCGTTAGGTCCCTACTTAGGGATAAATTGTGGAACGTTCTACAAATAAGCCTCAAGGGGGAAAACGCGTCAGTTGGAAGTTCCGGGGTAGAGTGTGATGTGCTGGACCAATAAAGTTAATGTTGGCGTCCCAGAACACCTGCGTGCAGCTTTTTCTGCTAATCATTTCTCATTATTCACGTTTTTAGTTCACAGCGAGTTGTCCCATCTCAGGATTTGAGGAGTGAAACAAGCGCCCGAGTTTGACTTTTATCCCCAGTTGCATCTTCATAATAGGAACTTCCATTTTCTAGAGGAAGAATCTGCTTTGAATACAATCCTTGTGTTCTGCCGCTCTCAGCCCTCCAATCGTTGTACACAGCCCGGGTGTCCCTTCCTCACCCAGCATTCTGGGAAATGTCATCTGTCTTTCTGACTTGACCACCTTGAAGGTGGTCATGGCTGGGCCCAGCATCATGTGACTGTCACAGGATGTTGGCCATGACGCCGACGACTTGGTACCGTTAGGAGATATGATGAGTTGACCTCATCCTTTATTTACAGGCCAAACTCTAGTTTTGGGTGCTTATTACTTGGAAAAACATGCCGGCTTCTGTCAGGATCTCCACTGCTGAGATGTGGGGAAGCTTCACCATTGTGGGAGGGGCCCAGACCTAAACTCCTGAGGGGAACCTGCCCATTGTGGGTGGGCCCAAGCCACAGACTACCACGGGCCGGTCCCACCATTGTGGAATAGACCAAGTTACAGACTACTACGGGTAGGGGGTCACCATTGTGGGATAGGCCTAGGTACAGACTACCATGGAGAGAGTTAGACTCAACATTGTGGGAGGGGCCAAACAGGCTACCCCCAGGCAAAGCTCACCAGTGTGGGAGGGGCAGAGACACAAACTACTGGAGGAAATTTCACCATTGTGGGAGGGGCAGAGACAAACTACTGGGGGAAATCTCCATTGTGGGAGGGGCAGAGACACAAACTACTGGGGAAATCTCACCATTGTGGGAGGAGCAGAGACAAACTACTGGGGGGAAATCTCACCATTGTGGGAGGAGCAGAGACAAACTACTGGGGGGAAATCTCACCATTGTGGGAGGGGCAGAGACACAAACTACTGGGGGAAATCTCACCATCAGAGTCTCCGATATATAAAAGAAGCTGTTTGGTTATTTGACCCAAAACAGAAGTTGGACTATAGTAATAGACAATGGTGTCACACTCCAGATTGAAGGGCGCAGTTTGTATTCTCCTCCACGGTATGACGGTCTGGAAATCATCTTCCTGCGGCATGGTCTGAAGATTGCAGCAACGCCTGGAATACGTCATACCGCCGGTCGCGGCCACATTGGTGATTTCTGGTCGTGTCAAAAATTGTAAATATGACCCAGAAATGGCTGTTTTACCCCTCCCTATAGAGCTGTGCCCGAACCTTACACAGGAAGCGGTGGTGGGGGGCCGACTGCAAGTGTCACATGATTCCCCGCAGCCACACGTGGGATCCTTCCATTCAAAGTGCAGAGGGCGGAGCCTGGACAGAGCGGTGTTTGTGTATATACATATCTATCTCTAGATGTATACAATTGTCCCGAACAAGCTGTAAATACATTGACGTGGTTTCCTTGTCTTCTGTGAAGGCCGATCTCCACCTATGCAATGCACAGACACTTTTCAGACAATAAAGATCAGACTGACATTTGTAACCAGCCGCTTCCGCTGTCGCTTTCTTCATTCGCCTTCCATCGAGCTTTGCAGGGGTTCTTCCAGGGTTAGGGGTCGGGTACATTGCCGAGTGTTTGCCTCGTACCGCAGAATGGACACCAGGCTTCTATACACAGGTCTGGAATCTCAGACAGTTCTTATTGCAGACACTTTGATACAAGGCATTGGGATTCAGTTCCTATACAGCTTCAGGCAAATGTTTTGTAGCTTTAACAGCACCTTCAGCTCCTTGGCAGAGAGATGACAATGGGAGGGATGACTGTCACTTTAATCAGGTTCCAGTCCCACATACAATCCAAACAAAGTGAGCAGGTGACCCTATTTAAAGTGACAGCGCTCCTATTATAATCTTACATCCTCCTGGTGGAGCTGAAAATGCTTTCAAAGCTTTCACACGCCGACCATACACACTCGTATACAAGCTGACTTGCTGTGTGTACCAGATCTAACCCTCATATCAAAGCCTGCAATAGGAACTGTCTGTTCTGAACATTGCTCCTATACAAGCGTGTGTACAAGGTCTGATGGGGCCCATTTATAACATTTTATTCTTTTAAACATTGTGAAAAGTTGGCTCATAACTATGATGGACGGCCTTGCAGGCCAATGGGGGGTGGGCGATCTCCGGAATGGGGAACCCCCGGGTATTGGGGCTCCCAGCGCATTGAGATGTGCGTCGGCTCTCTGTACAAAGCAGCAAACGTTCAGAACCATCTGTGAGCTCAGTGATGTCCCCCCAGGAGGAGACGCAATGATAAATACCCCTGAACATGTATGACAGAGCGCTGGATTTGACTTGTTGGCTCACAACTATGACGGACGGATGGCCTTGTGGGTAGCGCAATCTGCAGAACAGGGCACCCAGAATATTGGGGCTCCCAGGGCATTGAGATGAGTGTCTGCTCTCTTGTACAGAGCAGCACAGTACCATCTGTGAGCTCAGTGTTGCCCCCTCCCAGGAAGAGACGCATTGATAAATGACCCCGAACATGTATGGTTGAGCGCTGTATTTGACTCTGGCTCATACCTATGATTGATGGCCTTGAAGACCAATAGGG
>NW_017307165.1:233800-235656 GCF_000935625.1 Nanorana parkeri | reverse complement strand
CACCCGAGGAGACTCTATGACTTGGCTCATAACTATGACGGACAGCCTTGTGGACCATTGAATTTGGAGCGGATCTGCAGAATAGGGCACCCTGGGTAATGGGGCCCCCAGAGCATTGAGATAAGTGTCCGTTCTCTGTAAGGAGCAACACACATTCAGAACCATTAGCGAGCTCAGAGTGGGCCCCCCCTGAGGAGAGAATATATGATAAATGACCCCCAACACGTATGGCCGAGCGCTGGATTTGACTCGTTGCCTCAACTATGACGGACAGCCTTGTGAACCATTGAAGTTGGGGGGGAGGTTCTGCAGAACAGGGAACCCTGGGTATTGGGGCCCCCAGAGCTTTGAGATAAGCGTCTGTTCTCTGTAAGGAGCAGCACACATCTAGAACCATTAGTGAGCTCAGAGTGCCCCCCTCAAGGAGGAGACAATGATAAATGACCCCCAACATGTATGGCTGAGCACCGGATTGGACTCATCAAAAGCTTGTGATAGAAGAAAGTCCATCGCAATTATATGGGACGCAATGGCTGCAGGGAGGCTGCTCTCAACACAAACGGGGTACCCCTCAACTAGGGTACCCCACTGTTCACACTCCAGGTATAGAAAGTCTAATGAGAGCTCCAGACCAAGGAACTCGGGCCAAAAATATTTCATAACAGCCAACGCACCTTTGGGATCGACGATCCCCCCCCTCCCCTCCCCCCACTTCTTAAGAGCTGCCAAGCAAATACAAGGATGGTTGTCATGATGTTGGTCACATGCACTTGTACTGATCAAACTCCATCCATAATGCCCTCCATATTTAATTGAACGGGGTGGGCGACCCTGGAAACTCCAGCTGTTGTGGTACTACAAGTCCCATGAGGCATTGCAAGACTCTGACAGCCACAGGCATGACTCCCAGCAGCAGAATGGGATTTGTAGCTTCGCCACAGCTGGAGTGCCGAGGTTGTGGAAGGATTTGGGTCTCTGAGGTCTTCAATGCTGTGTCCCCACCGGGGAGATTTCCTGTCAAGACAGGAAGTGATGGGGGTGGGGACACAAACAAATTGTTAGAGTGGCGGAAGGTCAGACCTTCTAACAACGGTTATGTTGATCCTGCAGCTTAAATATGTTCGGAGCCACCGACCTGGAAGGAGTGTACAGTGCTGACTTCAAAGACGGCATGCTTGTTCCAGGTCAAAGTATTGATGCCAGGGATCAGCATGACAGCTAAATAGCATTTTCAGGTATTGATGTTTATTCTGTGTAATTGGCACTACTGGATCCTGTGCAGACAGTCCACAGAGGATGGATAACAGGAGTAGGCAACCATGGCACTCTGTGGTACAACTACAAATCCCCTTGTGCCGTGGCTTCTGGGAGTCGTGCCTGTGGCTCTGAGTCTCAGAATGCCTTCATGGGACTTGTAGTTCCCCCAACAGCTGGAGTGCCAGGGATGAAGATTGCACCCTCCCCCCATCTTCGTACCACCATCGTCTGTTACAAGTTGGGAATTCCACTTCAGAAGTGAGACCAAGAAACGGATCTGCAGCACTGGGCGCCGTCTCTTGGATTGCAGCGACACATAAAGTGGCCCTGTCATTGGAGAATCAGTCTGCCAGTATTGAGGTATCCTTTGGAGAATGGCTTTAAATCAGGGGTGGGCATACTCCAGCCCTCCAGCTGTGCTGAAACTACAAATCCCATTATGTATTTGGGAGCCATGCCTGTGGCGGTCAGAGTCTTGCAATGCCTCATGGGATTTGGAGTTCCCCCACAGCTGGAGGGCCGGAGTTTGTTCATCCCTGCTTTAATGAGCAGGGGTAGCCACACTCCGGCCCTGCAGCTGGGGGGGAACTCCCAATCCC
>NW_017307165.1:223132-233438 GCF_000935625.1 Nanorana parkeri | reverse complement strand
GGGGGGGGGCGGAGTTTGTTTCCCCTTGCTTCTGAGTCTCTGACCTGGAACAAGAATTAGGATGAGGAGTTCAGACTCTCCTTCGCAGCACGTTGTTTCGAGTCTGCGAATCGGAAAGTATTGATACCAGACAGCCAGGTTCCTGGCATTTTCTAGAAGGAGGCCCAGTGATGGCGGCCCCCTCCCCCATACTACTCTCAGGACGTGGTCACTCTAATGAAAAATTAATTGACACCCGTCAGAGTGCGTTAGAAAAATACCTGGACTGAGAGGCTGTAAAGAGGCCCTGTCTAGTGTGACCGTACTGAGAGCTCAGGACAGACACCACTTGTCTGCTCTTTCTGAGGCGTCAGTCTCCAGATTGCACCTCTCGCTCAGCGTTCCCGGAATCATGGCGCTATGAGCTGGAATCATTCCTGTACTGCCAGTCCTTGACCTGGAAGAATAGGAGGTTGTGCATGGTCTGTTATATTCTGATATAGAAGAATGGCAGTGATGGGGGGAGTGTTCTTTACCTGATAGTCTTGCAGTTCTGAGTTCAATGGCTTCCTTATTACACACGGATCCTGGACTCCAGGAGGAGATCTCAGCGCCTGTAGTCTCTATAGGGGTCATCAGGCGTAAACCTTCCTTCTGGGAGCCGTGGAAATCTTATACCCGCTGCCGCTATGAAGGAAGAAAACCGAAGAATGAGCCGCCCTGAGAAAGGTGATTCCTTCTATATAAGTGTTATATGAACCTCCATATGAGCATACAACACATCACAGACCTGTGCTGACACCCCGGGGGGCCATCTCCTCCAATCAGAACTCATCTCTGTACTACACACAATTCCCCGGCTGAGAGATGGTTCTCCGAAGACCCTGAAGAGCTACAACCTCCCATTCCTCAGAAATGAAGCCGCCAATGAAAAGCTGACTTCCTGCAGAAATGACATCATTGCCCAAATAAAGTCACATAACAGACATGATGGGTTTGGATTTGGGAATGATTTTGTTCCTGATGAAAGAGAAGATCAGAATTACAGAGGAAGAAGCTCTCTGGGGTTCCCTGCCCCAATCTCTGACCTCATCGGCTTGACATGATTTAGGTTTAAGCGCCGGCCTTGCCCATCATCTGCAGGGTAAAGGAGACGGCTGGTGATCTGGAGTCGCAGGTTCAGACCCCCTTATCGCTGTGTTTATATTACATTGTAATGATTCAGAACTGACTGAGTAGATGGCGGGCCGCCCTGGAGGAGATGGCTGGGAGGTAAGTGCTCTGGTTACATGAGTTTGAACCGTTTCTTTCTGGGTCCAAGTCCACCAGCCCTCATCCTTGAGAAATAGGAGGACCACGCCATTCTTCAAGGAGTAGATGGCTGGGAGGTAAGTGCTCTGCCTGCTGTAAAGGTGACGAGATCAGACTGTTCCTTTACCACTTTATAATTCCACCGGCTCTCGTCCTTGAGAAACAGGAGGATGAGCATGCTACCCAACACCAGGATGAGATGGCTTGGAGGTAAGGGTGCTGAGTGAGTTCAAACCATTCCTTCATCACTAAATTCTGCCTGACCTGGTCCTGCAGAAATAAGAGGACAATCACACCATACTTGGAGGTACGAGGAGATGGCTCAGAGGACTCATAGCCCGCTCTGTTGGTTGCCGGTACGATGGGGCTGAGAGTTTGAATTCCTGATGACAGGTCACATCACCTCCAGTGTCCCGGGCAGTGGTGCCTGTACCAGATGGTGGCATCCCAGAAGGTAGGTCTCTCCCTGGGGACCACTGACAACTCCCCACACAGAAAAGTCCAAGTGTCTGTGGGCACCAATGCTGGTGTAGGGTAGAATGGAGCTCACAACCCCTACCAGCAACAACTTTATATATCTCTTTAGTTATCACTAGAGGGAGCCCCAGGAGAAGGAAAGAGGTCCTGGTTCGCCTATAAAGATCTAATACTGAACCCTACGGACTAAGACTGGGATGCCACTAAAGTTCATGTGTGTGTAAAGGCGTCCCAATACTTTTGGCAATATAGTGTAGATCTTTATATGGAAGGATCACCAGCAGAAGGAAAGAGGTCCAGAACACGAGGACATGACCTCCAACTAGCAGTTCAAATCTCACCATAGAAAGTATTATTTTACTGAAAGAGTAGTTGATGGTAGGAAGTGACTTCCTGCAGACATAACAACTCATCAGTAAGTGAATATAAACACGCTTGGAACACACAGACCCAATACACAAGCAGCTGACTCCATGGACTCCTCTGTTTCTATAAAGCGAGCGGGTGTAATAGAGAGAAATGTCCAGCAGAGGGCAGCACCTCACCTCTGTCTCCAGCACAGTCACCTCATGTACAGGGATTCTCCAGCCAAAGTTGTAGGGCCCTATAAATGGTGGTGGGGCCCCTGGAAAGTCCCCTGACCTTGGCTCTAACGCTTGCTGGGGTCAGGCAGAAGACATGGCGGCCTGATGAGTGGTGGCATTGCATGGAAAATATTATATAAAGATAAGGGTGGAAGCTGCTGGGCACCTGGTGCTGGACGTGTTCTGTGATGTGACGATGTTTCCCCTTCCTCAGATATACGATGAGCAGTGAAAAGTCTTCCCCATCACAGAGCAAGTTCAGTACCATGTGACCAACTATCACTAGTCATAGCATGACCCATTCCCAGCCACGTCTGTAATAAGAACTGTCTGTGTTCCCTATAACACCCAATCTGCTTCCAGATGGGACTCATCATGGAGGAAACACAGGCCCGGAGCAAAACCCTCCACGAGACGTCGACCTGCCTGTGGTCATCAATCTTCCCATACCAATCACCAGGCGGCGTGTACTGTGTTGTATGTATAGTATGTGGTGTGTTGTATGTATAGTATGTGGTGTGTAGTATGTATAGTATGTGGTGTGTTGTATGTATAGTATGTGGTGTGTAGTATGTATAGTATGTGGTGTGTAGTATGTATAGTATGTGGTGTGTAGTATGTGGTGTGTTGTATGTATAGTATAGTATATTGTTCCTCAAGCGCCCCCCTCCCCCTCCTCCTCACTGAGTAAACATTTGAGGAATTTCTCACTTTCTGGGAGGATTTTTCATGTTTTCTTGTTTGGCTCGGGGCCCGGGGTCAGAGGTCGGGCAGGAAGAGGGGGGTCAGTGTGAGATGTGACTGAGGTGATCAGAGCGGAGACATTATCATTGATGTGAGCAGCTCCACCATCTCCTCCTCAGCCACACAGCAATACCAGCCGCACATTCTACATCCTGGGGGACAGCAATACCAGCCGCACATTCTACAACATGGGGGACAGCAATACCCTCCGCGCACTCTACATCCTTGGGGACAGCAATACCCTCCGCTCACTCTACATCCTTGGGGACAGCAATATCCTCCGCTCACTCTACATCCTGGGGGACAGCAATACCCTCCGCTCACTCTACATCCTTGGGGACAGCAATATCCTCCGCTCACTCTACATCCTGGGGGACAGCAATACCAGCCGCACATTCTACATCCTGGGGGACAGCAATACCAGCCGCACATTCTACACCCTGGGGGACAGTAATAATGGCGGACAGACACGGAGGAGCTGGTATCTCCATCCTTAGCTCCATGACGAATGTCCCGTCAGCCCCAGGGGATCCTCAAGTGTCAGCCATGACTGATCAGCACACAGGTCACACATCCCAGAATCCTCTGCAGGGCCTGAGAACTGACCATGGCTGACCTCACTCTGTCCAGACCCCCCATCACCTTCTCCCCTCCCCCATCCAAGACTTCTCTCTGGATTCTCCCCTCTATATGATCTCTTCTATAGGCCACCAGGAACTCACCAACCCTCCAGAACCCCCCGCCCTGTTATCTCTATCCCGCCTCTGATTAGACTGTAAGCTCTTCTGGTGAGGTTCTTTGTGGACCAGCTGCATATAAAATCAATACGAACGCTGACAATGGGGGATGAGGAGATAGTTTCCTCTCCTGGCAGCAGAGCGGTGTCATATAATCACAGGGAATGGACGCCGTGTGCGGTTATACTGAATACGATGTTGGGTGGGCGCGGTGCGGAGAATGAATGAGGCCTCAGGAATGTCCGGGGATAACTCGGCACCAGGTACAGAGAGGAACAGACTACACAGAGACGGGAGGAAGGGGGAAGACACCAGGACGGACCGCGGGATCCTCTCCCTGACATGTCTGTGTATAGTCCCATGTTATCAGTACTGCCCATGTCAGCTCCACACAGGGGTCATCCCAGGGACCTCCATGTCCTCACCATCACTGTCCATGTCTGCTCCACATGAGTCATCCCAGGGACCTCCATGTCCTCACCATCACTGCCCATGTCTGCTCCACACGAGTCATCCCAGGGACCTCCATGTCCTCACCACCACTGCCCATGTCTGCTCCACACGAGTCATCCCAGGGACCTCCTTGTCCTCACCATCACTGCCCATGTCTGCTGCACACGAGTCATCCCAGGGACCTCCATGTCCTCACCACCAATGCCCATGTCTGCTCCACACGAGTCATTCCAGGGACCTCCATGTCCTCACCACCACTGCCCATGTCTGCTCCACACAGGGGTCATCCCAGGGACCTCCATGTCCTCACCGTCACTGTCCATGTCTGCACCACACAGGGGTCATCCCAGGGACCTCCATGTCCTCACCTCCACTGCCCATGTCTGCTCCACACGAGTCATCCCAGGGACCTCCATGTCCTCACCACCACTGCCCATGTCTGCTCCACACGAGTCATCCCAGGGACCTCCATGTCATCTGTATTAATTGTACTGTGTGTCTGGATTAGACATACCCCATGTGGACCATTATCCCCCCATACCCTGTACCTGGCTTATTGCCCTCCTGAGGGGTGGTAACTACCCCTAGTCTGTCCCTCTCCTAATATCCCTAGTCTGCTCCTCTTCTACTGCCCCTCTCCTACTACCCCTAGTCTGCCCCTCTGCTACTACCCCTAGTCTGCCCCTCTCCTAATATCCCTAGTCTTCCGCTCTCCTACTACCCCTAGTCTGCCCCTCTCTTACTACCCCTAGTCTGCCCCTCTCTTACTACCCCTAGTCTGCCCCTCTCCTACTACCTCTAGTCTGCCCCTCTCTTACTACCCCTAGTCTGCCCCTCTCTTACTACCCCTAGTCTGCCCCTCTCCTACTACCTCTAGTCTGCCCCTCTTCTACTACCTCTAGTCTGCCCCTCTTCTACTACCCCTAGTCTGCCCCTCTTCTAGTACCCCTAGTGTGCCCCTCTCCTACTACCCCTAGTCTGCCCCTCTCCTACTACCCCTAGTCTGCCCCTCTCCTACTACCCCTAGTCTGCCCCTCTCCTACTACCCCTAGTCTGCCCCTCTCCTACTACCCCTAGTCTGCCCCTCTCCTACTATCCCTAGTCTGCCCCTCTCCTACTACCCCTAGTCTGACCCTCTCCTACTACCCCTAGTCTGACCCTCTCCTACTACCCCTAGTCTGACCCTCTCATACTACCCGTAGTCTGCCCCTCTCATACTACCCCTAGTCTGCCCCTCTCATACTACCCCTAATCTTCCCCTCTCCTACTACCTCTAGTCTGCCCCTCTCCTACTACCTCTAGTCTGCCCCTTTCCTACAACCCTAGTCTGCCCCTCTCCTACTACCCCTAGTCTGCCCCTCTCATACTACCCCTAATCTTCCCCTCTCCTACTACCTCTAGTCTGCCCCTCTCCTACTACCTCTAGTCTGCCCCTCTCCTACTACCTCTAGTCTGCCCCTCTCCTACTACCTCTAGTCTGCCCCTCTCCTACTACCTCTAGTCTGCCCCTCTCCTACTACCCCTAGTCTTCCCCTCTCCTACTACCCCTAGTCTGCCCCTCTCATACTACCCCTAGTCTTCCCCTCTCCTATTATCCCTAGTCTGCCCCTCTCCTACTATCCGGGCGGCTAGACGCTACATTGCCCGATATTGATCGACATTGCACATTTATTGCGCTATGTAGCGCGTTTTTTGGGCGGGACTTCGCCGCTGCTACATTGGGCTGTAACCAATCAACAGCGCTCTTGATGTGACATCATTCTTTCCTTCCATTTTGCAGTGCACAAGTGATCCTTCTGTCGCGCAATATCGCCGGTAAAGCGCGGTTTTGCGCGACACCATAACAGTCTATTGGAGCCGAATCGCGCGACATTCGCGGAAAAAAGGGTCATGCACGAACGACAAGCTACCGGCGACATTGAGCTGTGAGATGTGAACAGCTCCATTGAAATGCATTGGACGAGCTACATAGAGCGATATCGCGCAAAAATATGCGCGATATCATGGCAAAAATTGCGCGACAAACCGCTCAGTGTGAACAGGGCCTTAGACTGAAAGCTCCTGGGTATGTTTTGGGGCCTCCAGAGCATCCATCCTGATCTCTGGGTGCCCCCATAATACACTGTGATGGGCCCCCAGCCTCCTCAGACGGGGCCACAGATGTGGAATCTGCCGTCAGATGATGAGGAGATGAGAAGCTCTGTCAGGGGAACCCCGCACGTGGCTGTGATGTCCGCGTCACAGTACGAGCGCGGAATGATTGCGTTATTAGAGCCGCCGGACGGATCACCGAAAACAGTGAAAAAAACGTGACACAATCAACTTTTAATAAATTAATGCAGATTTCATATATCAGACATGTACATGTGGGCGGCCATGTCTCCTCATAACATATACAGGCTCCACCTTCATAGTGCGCTTTACTGGATTAGTTTTACCTCAGCACTTGTTGACCAGGGAGGCTGAGTGATTGCGGAGCAGAACAATTCTATGTTAATATTGGTACAGCAAAGATGTAGAGAAGTTACATAAAAACCGCTACGGTGACAAACGTCTCCTCGCCGTATACAGAAATGCGCCGCAGCGGTATACAGGGGGGACATTCCTCTTCGTCAGCTCTGCTACGCCGTAAAAAGACGACCTTTCCGCCTCACTGACCCTCTATGGCCCATTGTGTGCGGCTCCCATGCTGCTCCATTGTGCGCCTTGCAAACCCCGCCCGCGTCCCCCTGGCCCCCTCTGTCCTCCCATAATCCCCTCTGCCGCTTTTACACGCACTGACCGCCCGGCCTTCTCGCCAAAACTGCCCCAACAGAACTCTGCTACAAGAGGCACAAAGCGCGTAATAAAATGGCCGCCATCCTATCAATCTGCTGCAACGATTGTGGGCGCCATTTTGCAGTATTTGGCGATTAATGGAGATTTGCCACTGCGGCGGCTCCTCTGGCGGGGGTGTTGCCTCCTAGGGCAATTTCCTGACAAATAAACCGCCTTCAGTTTTGGGGTTCAGGGCTGGTAACCCCATAGCGCCCCCAATGAATCCCAGCCAATCACAGCCAGTGTGATCCTGTCTGGTGAGAACCTTCAAAGCTCAGGGTGGGGCTCATTCGGAGATCCCCTCATTGGACGGAATTCCCCCGGGAGGGGCTCCTGATCATTGGAAGCTGGACGGGAAGTGAAGGGAGTTTCTACCCCTCACCCCAGTACTCCCGTCTATACACCCCTCACCCCAATACTCCTGTCTATACACCCCTCACCCCAGAGCTCCCGTCTATACACCCCTCCCCCCAGTACTCCCGTCTATACACCCCTCACCCCAGAGCTCCTGTCTATACACCCCTCCCCCCAGAGCTCCCGTCTATACACCCCTCCCCCCAGTACTCCCGTCTATACACCCCTCACCCCAGAGCTCCTGTCTATACACCCCTCCCCCCAGAGCTCCCGTCTATACACCCCTCCCCCCAGTACTCCCGTCTATACACCCCTCACCCCAGAGCTCCTGTCTATACACCCCTCCCCCCAGAGCTCCCGTCTATACACCCCTCCCCCCAGTACTCCCGTCTATACACCCCTCACCCCAGAGCTCCTGTCTATACACCCCTCCCCCCAGAGCTCCCGTCTATACACCCCTCCCCCCAGTACTCCCGTCTATACACCCCTCACCCCAGAGCTCCTGTCTATACACCCCTCCCCCCAGAGCTCCCGTCTATACACCCCTCCCCCCAGTACTCCCGTCTATACACCCCTCACCCCAGAGCTCCTGTCTATACACCCCTCCCCCCAGAGCTCCCGTCTATACACCCCTCCCCCCAGTACTCCCGTCTATACACCCCTCACCCCAGAGCTCCTGTCTATACACCCCTCCCCCCAGAGCTCCCGTCTATACACCCCTCCCCCCAGTACTCCCGTCTATACACCCCTCACCCCAGAGCTCCTGTCTATACACCCCTCCCCCCAGAGCTCCCGTCTATACACCCCTCCCCCCAGTACTCCCGTCTATACACCCCTCACCCCAGAGCTCCTGTCTATACACCCCTCCCCCCAGAGCTCCCGTCTATACACCCCTCCCCCCAGTACTCCCGTCTATACACCCCTCACCCCAGAGCTCCTGTCTATACACCCCTCCCCCCAGAGCTCCCGTCTATACACCCCTCCCCCCAGTACTCCCGTCTATACACCCCTCACCCCAGAGCTCCTGTCTATACACCCCTCCCCCCAGAGCTCCCGTCTATACACCCCTCCCCCCAGTACTCCCGTCTATACACCCCTCACCCCAGAGCTCCTGTCTATACACCCCTCACCCCAGTACTCCTGTCTATACACCCCTCACCCCAGTACTCCCATCTATACACCCCTCACCCCAGTACTCCCGTCTATACACCCCTCACCCCAGTGCTCCTTTCTATACACCCCTCACACCAGTACTCCTGTCTATACACCCCTCACCCCAGAGCTCCTGTCTATACACCCCTCACCCCAGAGCTCCCGTCTATACACCCCTCACCCCAGAGCTCCTGTCTATACACCCCTCACCCCAGAGCTCCTGTCTATACACCCCTCACCCCGGTACTCCTGTCTCTTCTTTATGGAGGATCGGGTGGATCTCTCAGACATCCGCAGCACCGGAGCCATCCTGTAATGTCAGTGAAGTGACCTAATGACAGATAATTGTCCCTGGCTCCTCAGTGGCAGCTGTGCTGTCATCAGTCCCTTCAGAGACAATAATGGGACACACGCCTGTTATTAGACGGACATGGACAGACACAAAGGCAGCGAAGGGTCAGTGAAGGCTCCACCATATGTGAGGCCGAAGGGGGGGACCTCATACATCACATACACCCCCGTCATGTCACCCAGACATCTGCCGGGCACATAGAACACGTCACATGGGACAATACATGGACCCTTTGTGACCTGTCCACTGCCCACCTCTGCATTACATATCCTATAATCCCCCCGCCCTCATATTATATGTCACCCAGACATCTGCCGGGCACATAGAACACGTCACATGGGACAATATGGGCATACATGGACCCTCTGTGACCTGTCCACTGCCCACCTTTACATTACATATCCGATGCCCTCCTCCCCCTCATATTATATGTCACCCACGATTTGCACGTATCGCACAGGTAAAGTGACCGCCAATGACCTCGCCGCCATAAAAACAGTGTTTACGTCTTTACAATGTCACCTCCAAGGTGTCCCGGGCACACACAGCAGTGTGAAACTGCACGGAGACACCGGCGGACTTTGAACGTCCAAGTCATCAACGCTGCATGTGACTCGGCACAGTGTGCCATAATCTACTGCGCCAATTGGCGTCTATACCCGCTGTACCTGTTCTACAGTCCACTGTACCTCTGCCAACCAGTGTCTATTCCCGCCGCTGACTCACTGCACTATGACATAACGACCCGGTAAACAATGAGCCCACACCGTACACCGAGTGTCAGGATGTCGCTGTATAGCAGTAGCGCAGTCTGCTATATCTGTGCTGATTTTCGTATACACAGACCCATCACTGTGCTGACACTGACATGTCTGCTCTCCTCCTCCTCCAATCACAGAGCAGGCCCTATGGTGGCCACGGGCAGGATGGGTCCCCTGCAGACATGACACGGTGCTCGCCGAGATCAAATCTAAGTGGTGTGTGGCCATCTAAAGATTCCCCCCCCATGTGCCGGTCTAAGGTTATATACACCATACGAGTACACGACGATCTGATCAATACCCGACCCGGGATCAATAACTGATCATTGATAGGAAATACATTGTCCCAGATCAATGACCAATCGTTACCATGATAGGCTTTTCATCAACTAATCACAGTCAATCTCCAACTAACTACATAGTGATAAGATTTAGAAGATGCCGAGATATGGGGAGAGGAGGATCAATACAAGACACAGACACCGGGGATGACAGGAGTGAGAGTTGTTGTTGGAGGAGGACAATGAGTCTGATAACAATATTTCAGGAGTCAGATGGACAGAGCCTCAGAGGCTGCAGTCTGGC
>NW_017307165.1:220486-222928 GCF_000935625.1 Nanorana parkeri | reverse complement strand
CCGGGACTTTCTCCAACCTTTGATGTTCCTCAGGCTGGAAGACACTGACAAGTCCTGACATTCAAAGCCAAGGATAGGACGGCCATGTCCTCTCAGTGACTGGTCACCAGACCTCCATGTTACCAGGTTCTCCCCCAAGAGAGGCCTACAGCCCTCTATACTGTCATAAGCTGGCCCCCGACCCTCAGCACTGGCAAAGTTTGGCCCCTGAGCCTCCACACTGTCACAGGGTGGTCCTTGACCGTCTATACTATCACACCATTATAGGGTGGCATCCAGCCCTTTTATGCGGTTATAGGATGGGCTCCCCCTCTGTCTATGGGGTCACATGGTGGCACCCAGCCCTTCACACTACAATAGGGTGGTCCTCAACCCTCTATACTGTCACAGGATGGTCCTCGGCCATATATACTATTACAGGGTGGCCCCCAGCTATCTATACTGTCATGGAGTGGTCCCCGGCCCTTTATACTGTCATAGAGTGTCGTTAGCCACCATTATTATTATTGGTGACCCATTGCCCTCTATATTGTCATAGGGTGATCTCGGTCAACTATAACTATTATTATAAGGTGGCCCCCAGCTTACTATACTGTCAAAGGGTAATCCTTAGTCATCTATAACTATTATTATAGGGTGGCCACCAGCCTACTATACTCTCAAAGGGTGATCCTTAGTCAACTAAAACTATTATTATAAGGTGGCCACCAGCTTACTATACTGTCAAAGGGTAATCCTTAGTCATCTATAACTATTATTATAAGGTGGCCCCCGGCTTACTATACTGTCAAAGGGTGATCCTTAGTCATCTATAACTATTATTATAGTGTGGCCCCCAGCCTACTATACTCTCAAAGGGTGACTCTTAAGTCATCTATAACTATTATTATAGGTAAGTATCCTCCTCAGCCTCCTATACTGTCATAGGGTGACCCCAGGCTCCTACACTGTCATATGGTGACCCCAGGCTCCTACACTGTTGCAGTGTGGTCTTCAGCCAGCTATACCCCGAGATGGTAATATGGTGACCCCCACCAGTGATTGTGGGTGAGGAACATGGTGGTGTCTGTTATAGGGTGATAGAAGGTAAAGGACCCCCAATTAATGAAATCAGAAGTTATGGATTGACAGATACAACACCTCAGAGTGTATTCAACCCCCATTCCCTCTCCAAGTACTTTCCTCTGACTGTCCTGGGGGTATTTGGTGTTGCAAAATACAAGGAGAGGATTATGGGGGTATCTGATATGGGGTATTGGTTTGAGGTTAAGTGTGCGGTGGTGTGCAGTATGGGGTTGGTGGTTTGCGGTTATATGTGAGGTAGTATGCAGTAAGGGGTTGTTGGTTTTAGTGTCAGTGGGTCTTGGTGGTAAGAAGTATGGGGTTGGTGGTTTGGGGTTAGGTGTGTGGTGGTATCCAGGATGGGGTTGGCGGGTTAGGGTTGGGTGTGAGTTGGTACCCAATACGGGGTTAATGGTTTGAGGTTAGGTGTAATGTGGTATCCAGGATAGGGTGAGGTATGAGGTGGTATCTAGGATAGGGTTGGTGGTTTGGTGTCAGGGGGCCTGGTGGTATCCAGGACAGGGTTGGTGGTTTGGTGTTAGGTGTGACGTGGTAACCAGGATAGGGTTGGTGGTTTGGGGTTAGGTGTGAGGTGGTATCAAGGATGGGGTTGTTGATTTAGGGTTGGGTGTGAGGATTCAGGATAGGATTAGTGGTTTGAGGTTCGGTGTGAGGTGGTATCCAGGATGGGGTTGATGGTTGGGTATGAGCTGGTATCGAGGATAGAGTTGGTGGTTTGAAGTCAGGGGCACTGGTGTTATCCAGGATAGGGTTGGTGGTTTGGAGTCAGGGGCACTGGTGTTATCCAGGATGGGGTTGGTGGTTTGGAGTCAGGGGCACCGGTATTATCCAGGATGGGGTTGGTGGTTTGGTGTCAAGGGGCGTGGTGGTATCCAGTATGAGGTTGGTGGTTTGGAGTCAGGGGGCCAGGTGTTATCAGGGATGGGGTTGTTGTCAAGGGACCTGGTGGTATCCAGTATGAGGTTGGTGGTTTGGTGTCAGGGGACCTGGTGGTACTCAGGATGGGGTTGGTGGTTTGGAGTCAAGGGACCTGGTGGTATCCAGTATGAGGTTGGTGGTTTGGAGTCAGGGGCACTGGTGTTATCCAGGATGGGGTTGGTGGTTTGGTGTCAAGGCACCTGGTGGTATCCAGTATGAGGTTGGTGGTTTGGAGTCAGGGGGCCTGGTGCTATCAGGGATGGAGTTGTTTTCAAGGGACCCGGTGGTATCCAGTATGAGGTTGGTGGGCTCAGTGAGGAGCCTGGTGGCACATGGACAGAATACACAATACAGATCTGAGTGATGTGTAATGGGCAGGAGCTCCAATTAATGAAATCAGAAGTCATGAACTGACAGAGTGAACACCTCAGAGTGGATTTA
>NW_017307165.1:210127-219136 GCF_000935625.1 Nanorana parkeri | reverse complement strand
GTTGAACCCTAAAGGGGGATTTTAACCCCCCCCCCCCAGCACTTCCCCCTAATTAGTGTCTGATTAGATTTGACGCCGGCCCAGGGGACATCAAAGAGGGCCCCTCATTAGCATGCAGAACAGGTGAAAGGGATTAACAAACCAGAAGAATATCACAAGGACCCGTCATGACGGCCAACACGTAAACAATTACCGAGTGATATGACAATGTTTGCATAATTAGTGCCCAACATTCTGCAATTAGTGAGCCGTCCCGTACACTCTGTTTACAGCTAGTCAGTGACATGACCCGCCCGGCACAATTCATTCTCAGGACTGGAGTACCAACACTCACCAGTCCCAAGGGTTGTCTCTGGGCCTGATTTATACTGAGCGTCTAATGGTCACTTTTCGTTGGCTACCATATTATTGATTGATAACTGGTGAAGCTAGCTGATCCCTACACACATGCATGCACACACACAAAAATCCCTACACACACACATCCCTACAGACACACACAGACCCCTCCACACACACATCCCTATATACACACACAGATTACTACACATACACAGATCCCTACACACACACACACGGCTCCCCTTGCCCCTCCCTGTGGAATGGCTCTCAGGTGCGTGTGGCGCAGCGAGTACACACGGTCACATGACGGGGACACAGGTAGATCAAGGCCGAGGACGAGTGCTTACTGGTCTGTAAATTCCTATAAATGTAATAAACTACTTTCCACACATAGCAATAAAAACATCTCTAAGACAAGCACTAGACGGGGACCCCCAAAACTGTACCCCGCACCCTGCCAGTGATACTACATACCCAGGGCAATTCAGATAACAAGGGACCCCAATATTCCGAGGGTACTCCGGTAATAAGGGGTCTCACATTCTGGGGTACTGAGATAACAAGGGGCCCCACATTCTGGGGTGCTGAGATAAAAAGGGGCCCCACACTCTGGGGTACTGAGATAACAAAGGGCCCCACATTCTGGGGTACCAAGGGGCCCCGAAATTATGAGGTACTTCAATAACAAGGGGTCCCGAGTCCTGAAATTCCAAAGGCACTCAGATAACAAGGGGCCCCAACATTCCATGGGTACTCAGATAAAAAAAGGGCCCCAACATTACGAGGCTACTTCAGTAGCAAAGGGTTCCCAAATTATGGGGTACTAATTTAACAAGGGGCCCCAACATTATGAGGGTACTTTGATTATAAGGGGTCCCGGCATTCCAAGGTTACTTAGAAAACAAGGGGCCCCACATTCTGGAGCACTCAGATAACAAGGGGCCCCAACATTCCAAGGGTACTTCGATAACAAGGGGTCCAGACATTCCAAGGGTACTCGGATAACAAGGGTCCCAACATTAGGAGGCTACTTTGGTACCAAGGGGCCCCGAAATTATGAGGTACTTCAATAACAAGGGGTCTCGAGTCCTGAAATTCCAAAGGTACTCAGATAACAAGGGGCCCCCACATTCCATGGGTACTCAGATAAAAAAAGGGCCCCAACATTACGAGGCTACTTCAGTAGCAAAGGGTTCCCAAATTATGGGGTACTAATTTAACAAGGGGCCCCAACATTATGAGGGTACTTTGATAACAAGGGGTCCCGACATTATGAGGGTACTTTGATAATAAGGGGTCCCGACATTCCAAGGTTACTTAGATAACAAGGGGCCCCAACATTCCATTGGTACTCAGATAACAAGGGGCCCCAACATTACAAGGGTACTAAGATAACAAAGGGCCCCAAAATTACAAGGGTACTTCGGTGGTAAAGGGTTATCAAATTCTGGGGTACTCATTTAACAAGGGGCCCCAACATTCCATGGGTACTTCGGTAGCAAAGGGTTCCCACATTCTGGGGTGCTCATTAACAAGGGGACCTACATTTTGGGTTTCTCAGATATCACGGGGCCCGGAATTCTGGAGGTACTCAGATAACAAGGGGCCCAGATTTTGGAGGTAATGAGACAGCAAGGGCCAAGAACTCTGGGGGTGCTCAGATAAGGAATACTTTGACATGACTGTTGCACCCCGCATCCTGCGGGGTACATGGATAACGTCACTGCACCCTCCAGCTCCTGGGGCGCCCCGGGGACATGGAGCGGAGTACACAGGCTGATGTCATCGCACAATCCTTCCCTCACATGACATCATCTGTTTATCTCTCTGATTACACTATCAGTGTCGCTGTGCCTGGGCGCACGTGTGCCTCTCCCATCATGCCGCGGGGGCACTGCACACAGAGTGTCAGCTCTTCAGTCCAGCTTGTTTACAGTGTTATCTCTGCTCCTTTGTACTATTAAGCTATTTGGCTATTAAGAGTTTGAGCTCTTCTACCAAGACGTCACAAAACACCTGGTAAGACTGGAGGTCGGGTCACAGCGGGGGGACATCCACGGCAGGGGCGCTCGGCTTTGCGCCACATTATGTGAGGCCCCCCCGGCTGTACACACAGATGGAGCAGGGAACTCTGGGATCTCTGGGAGATTATTGTGGCCCCTGAAGATCTGGTTGCAGATGGCAGGGGTGGGGGGGGTCTGGGGTCGCACCGGTTTGGGTTTCACGAGAAGACCTATTTAACTGTAACCAGATAATCTCCCAGCAGTCCCGTGTGCCCTTTCATTCTCAGGACTGGAGTACCAACACTCACCAGTCCCAAGGGTTGTCTCTGGGCCTGATTTATACTGAGCGTCTAATGGTCACTTTTCGTTGGCTACCATATTATTGATTGATAACTGGTGAAGCTAGCTGATCCCTACACACATGCATGCACACACACAAAAATCCCTACACACACACATCCCTACAGACACACACAGACCCCTCCACACACACATCCCTATATACACACACAGATTACTACACATACACAGATCCCTACACACACACACACGGCTCCCCTTGCCCCTCCCTGTGGAATGGCTCTCAGGTGCGTGTGGCGCAGCGAGTACACACGGTCACATGACGGGGACACAGGTAGATCAAGGCCGAGGACGAGTGCTTACTGGTCTGTAAATTCCTATAAATGTAATAAACTACTTTCCACACATAGCAATAAAAACATCTCTAAGACAAGCACTAGACGGGGACCCCCAAAACTGTACCCCGCACCCTGCCAGTGATACTACATACCCAGGGCAATTCAGATAACAAGGGACCCCAATATTCCGAGGGTACTCCGGTAATAAGGGGTCTCACATTCTGGGGTACTGAGATAACAAGGGGCCCCACATTCTGGGGTGCTGAGATAAAAAGGGGCCCCACACTCTGGGGTACTGAGATAACAAAGGGCCCCACATTCTGGGGTACCAAGGGGCCCCGAAATTATGAGGTACTTCAATAACAAGGGGTCCCGAGTCCTGAAATTCCAAAGGCACTCAGATAACAAGGGGCCCCAACATTCCATGGGTACTCAGATAAAAAAAGGGCCCCAACATTACGAGGCTACTTCGGTAGCAAAGGGTTCCCAAATTCTGGGGTACTAATTTAACAAGGGGCCCCAACATTATGAGGGTACTTTGATTATAAGGGGTCCCGGCATTCCAAGGTTACTTAGAAAACAAGGGGCCCCACATTCTGGAGCACTCAGATAACAAGGGGCCCCAACATTCCAAGGGTACTTCGATAACAAGGGGTCCAGACATTCCAAGGGTACTCGGATAACAAGGGTCCCAACATTAGGAGGCTACTTTGGTACCAAGGGGCCCCGAAATTATGAGGTACTTCAATAACAAGGGGTCTCGAGTCCTGAAATTCCAAAGGTACTCAGATAACAAGGGGCCCCCACATTCCATGGGTACTCAGATAAAAAAAGGGCCCCAACATTACGAGGCTACTTCAGTAGCAAAGGGTTCCCAAATTATGGGGTACTAATTTAACAAGGGGCCCCAACATTATGAGGGTACTTTGATAACAAGGGGTCCCGACATTATGAGGGTACTTTGATAATAAGGGGTCCCGACATTCCAAGGTTACTTAGATAACAAGGGGCCCCAACATTCCATTGGTACTCAGATAACAAGGGGCCCCAACATTACAAGGGTACTAAGATAACAAAGGGCCCCAAAATTACAAGGGTACTTCGGTGGTAAAGGGTTATCAAATTCTGGGGTACTCATTTAACAAGGGGCCCCAACATTCCATGGGTACTTCGGTAGCAAAGGGTTCCCACATTCTGGGGTGCTCATTAACAAGGGGACCTACATTTTGGGTTTCTCAGATATCACGGGGCCCGGAATTCTGGAGGTACTCAGATAACAAGGGGCCCAGATTTTGGAGGTAATGAGACAGCAAGGGCCAAGAACTCTGGGGGTGCTCAGATAAGGAATACTTTGACATGACTGTTGCACCCCGAATCCTGCGGGGTACATGGATAACGTCACTGCACCCTCCAGCTCCTGGGGCGCCCCGGGGACATGGAGCGGAGTACACAGGCTGATGTCATCGCACAATCCTTCCCTCACATGACATCATCTGTTTATCTCTCTGATTACACTATCAGTGTCGCTGTGCCTGGGCGCACGTGTGCCTCTCCCATCATGCCGCGGGGGCACTGCACACAGAGTGTCAGCTCTTCAGTCCAGCTTGTTTACAGTGTTATCTCTGCTCCTTTGTACTATTAAGCTATTTGGCTATTAAGAGTTTGAGCTCTTCTACCAAGACGTCACAAAACACCTGGTAAGACTGGAGGTCGGGTCACAGCGGGGGGACATCCACGGCAGGGGCGCTCGGCTTTGCGCCACATTATGTGAGGCCCCCCCGGCTGTACACACAGATGGAGCAGGGAACTCTGGGAGATTATTGTGGCCCCTGAAGATCTGGTTGCAGATGGCAGGGGTAGAAATCAGCATTTAGCTCAGAACTGCTGAGTGAGGCCAGATGAGGAGCAGCGGGCTGCTGGAGAAGCCCCGCACCGCCAGGAACCAGAGCGCCCTGCATGATGGGGACAGACCCGCACTACCAGAAATCAGAGCGCCCCGCACTACCAGAAATCAGAGCGCCCCGCACTACGAGAGATCAGAGCGCCCCGCACTACGAGAGATCAGAGCGCCCCGCACTACGAGAGATCAGAGCGCCCCGCACTACGAGAGATCAGAGCGCCCCGCACTACGAGAGATCAGAGCGCCCCGCACTACGAGAGATCAGAGCGCCCCGCACTACGAGAGATCAGAGCGCCCCGCACTACGAGAGATCAGAGCGCCCCGCACTACGAGAGATCAGAGCGCCCCGCACTACGAGAGATCAGAGCGCCCCGCACTACGAGAGATCAGAGCGCCCCGCACTACGAGAGATCAGAGCGCCCCGCACTACGAGAGATCAGAGCGCCCCGCACTACGAGAGATCAGAGCGCCCCGCACTACGAGAGATCAGAGCGCCCCGCACTACGAGAGATCAGAGCGCCCCGCACTACGAGAGATCAGAGCGCCCCGCACTACGAGAGATCAGAGCGCCCCGCACTACGAGAGATCAGAGCGCCCCGCACTACGAGAGATCAGAGCGCCCCGCACTACGAGAGATCAGAGCGCCCCGCACTACGAGAGATCAGAGCGCCCCGCACTACGAGAGATCAGAGCGCCCCGCACTACGAGAGATCAGAGCGCCCCGCACTACGAGAGATCAGAGCGCCCCGCACTACGAGAGATCAGAGCGCCCCGCACTACGAGAGATCAGAGCGCCCCGCACTACGAGAGATCAGAGCGCCCCGCACTACGAGAGATCAGAGCGCCCCGCACTACGAGAGATCAGAGCGCCCCGCACTACGAGAGATCAGAGCGCCCCGCACTACGAGAGATCAGAGCGCCCCGCACTACGAGAGATCAGAGCGCCCCGCACTACGAGAGATCAGAGCGCCCCGCACTACGAGAGATCAGAGCGCCCCGCACTACGAGAGATCAGAGCGCCCCGCACTACGAGAGATCAGAGCGCCCCGCACTACGAGAGATCAGAGCGCCCCGCACTACGAGAGATCAGAGCGCCCCGCACTACGAGAGATCAGAGCGCCCCGCACTACGAGAGATCAGAGCGCCCCGCACTACGAGAGATCAGAGCGCCCCGCACTACGAGAGATCAGAGCGCCCCGCACTACGAGAGATCAGAGCGCCCCGCACTACGAGAGATCAGAGCGCCCCGCACTACGAGAGATCAGAGCGCCCCGCACTACGAGAGATCAGAGCGCCCCGCACTACGAGAGATCAGAGCGCCCCGCACTACGAGAGATCAGAGCGCCCCGCACTACGAGAGATCAGAGCGCCCCGCACTACGAGAGATCAGAGCGCCCCGCACTACGAGAGATCAGAGCGCCCCGCACTACGAGAGATCAGAGCGCCCCGCACTACGAGAGATCAGAGCGCCCCGCACTACGAGAGATCAGAGCGCCCCGCACTACGAGAGATCAGAGCGCCCCGCACTACGAGAGATCAGAGCGCCCCGCACTACGAGAGATCAGAGCGCCCCGCACTACGAGAGATCAGAGCGCCCCGCACTACGAGAGATCAGAGCGCCCCGCACTACGAGAGATCAGAGCGCCCCGCACTACGAGAGATCAGAGCGCCCCGCACTACGAGAGATCAGAGCGCCCCGCACTACGAGAGATCAGAGCGCCCCGCACTACGAGAGATCAGAGCGCCCCGCACTACGAGAGATCAGAGCGCCCCGCACTACGAGAGATCAGAGCGCCCCGCACTACGAGAGATCAGAGCGCCCCGCACTACGAGAGATCAGAGCGCCCCGCACTACGAGAGATCAGAGCGCCCCGCACTACGAGAGATCAGAGCGCCCCGCACTACGAGAGATCAGAGCGCCCCGCACTACGAGAGATCAGAGCGCCCCGCACTACGAGAGATCAGAGCGCCCCGCACTACGAGAGATCAGAGCGCCCCGCACTACGAGAGATCAGAGCGCCCCGCACTACGAGAGATCAGAGCGCCCCGCACTACGAGAGATCAGAGCGCCCCGCACTACGAGAGATCAGAGCGCCCCGCACTACGAGAGATCAGAGCGCCCCGCACTACGAGAGATCAGAGCGCCCCGCACTACGAGAGATCAGAGCGCCCCGCACTACGAGAGATCAGAGCGCCCCGCACTACGAGAGATCAGAGCGCCCCGCACTACGAGAGATCAGAGTGCCCCGCATGGGGACAGATCTGCACTACAAGAAACGAAAGCGCCCCATATTACAAAAATCCAGAGGCCCCTACAAAGCGATAGACCCCCACTATGAGAAACCACTCCGCTTTCCCCTCCTCAAGCAGGCCGGGGCCCATCCATAGCTCGCATTCTATAAATATCTGATGTTGTGAAGTCGGTGATCTGGAATAAATTGGCCTTGACCATGTAAATAACACGCACATTGGCTGGATTCCAGGGACCTGTCTGGCAAGGGATTTGCGACCGGGGCCCCGGGGCCACTGAAATCTTTATTAACCCCACACACCTGTTTCTGAGCCGTGTTTGCTCTGCGGGGTGACGGATTGGTTCAGACGTCACAGACAGGTATGTCACAGTGCCGGTTCTTCTATATATACGCCGCGGCCCTCACCCTGCTCTCACGCAAGCCGCCCGCCGTTGTCGTGTCTGCCAGTAAAAACATTTCACTACCAAAAACAGCCGCCGGCCACCGAGAAAGTGCCACGGAGAGTAAACAGCGAAAGATCACCGAGATGCTGACTCATCGCACTGAAAACAATTATATCCTTACACTATAACACCCCCGACACTGATATTATTACATTATAACACCCCCGACACTGATATTATTACATTATAACACCCCCGACACTGATATTATTACATTATAACACCCCGATACTGATATTATTACATTATAACACCCCCGACACTGATATTATTACATTATAACACCTGGACACTGATATTATTACATTATAACACCCCCGACACTGATATTATTACATTATAACACCCGGACACTGATATTATTATATTATAACACCCCCGACACTGATATTATTACATTATAACAACCCCTACACTGATATTATTACATTATAACACCCGGGACACTGATATTATTACATTATAACACCCGGACACTGATATTATTACATTATAACACCCCAGACACTGATATTATTACATTATAACAACCCAGACACTGATATTATTACATTATAACAACCCCGACACTGATATTATTACATTATAACAACCCCGACACTGATATTATTACATTATAACACCCCGACACTGATATTATTACATTATAACAACCCCGACACTGATATTATTACATTATAACACCCCCGACACTGATATTATTACATTATAACAACCCCGACACTGATATTATTACATTATAACACCCCGACACTGATATTATTACATTATAACACCCCCGACACTGATATTATTACATTATAACAACCCCGACACTGATATTATTACATTATAACACCCCGACACTGATATTATTACATTATAACAACCCCGACACTGATATTATTACATTATAACACCCCGACACTGATATTATTACATTATAACACCCCCGACACTGATATTATTACATTATAACAACCCCGACACTGATATTATTACATTATAACACCCCGACACTGATATTATTACATTATAACAACCCCGACACTGATATTATTACATTATAACACCCCCGACACTGATATTATTACATTATAACACCCCCGACACTGATATTATTACATTATAACACCCCGACACTGATATTATTACATTATAACAACCCCGACACTGATATTATTACATTATAACACCCGGACACTGATATTATTACATTATAACACCCGGACACTGATATTATTACATTATAACACCCCGACACTGATATTATTACATTATAACACCCCGACACTGATATTATTACATTATAACACCCGCACACTGATACTATTACATTATAACACCCGGACACTGATATTATTACATTATAACACCCGGACACTGATATTATTACATTATAACACCCCCGACAGTGATATTATTACAATATAACACCCCAACCATGATATT
>NW_017307165.1:202966-209971 GCF_000935625.1 Nanorana parkeri | reverse complement strand
GACACTGATATTATTACATTATAACACCCGGACACTGATATTATTACATTATAACACCCGGACACTGATATTATTACGTTATAACACCCCTGACACTGATATTATTACATTATAACACCCCTGACACTGATATTATTACATTATAAAACCCCAACACTGATATTATTACATTATAACACCCCGACACTGATATTATTACATTATAACCCCCCGACACTGATATTATTACATTATAACCCCCCGACACTGATATTATTACATTATAACCCCCCGACACTGATATTATTACATTATAACCCCCCGACACTGATATTATTACATTATAACCCCCCGACACTGATATTATTACATTATAACCCCCCGACACTGATATTATTACATTATAACCCCCCGACACTGATATTATTACATTATAACCCCCCGACACTGATATTATTACATTATAACCCCCCGACACTGATATTATTACATTATAACCCCCCGACACTGATATTATTACATTATAACCCCCCGACACTGATATTATTACATTATAACCCCCCGACACTGATATTATTACATTATAACCCCCCGACACTGATATTATTACATTATAACCCCCCGACACTGATATTATTACATTATAACCCCCCGACACTGATATTATTACATTATAACCCCCCGACACTGATATTATTACATTATAACCCCCCGACACTGATATTATTACATTATAACCCCCCGACACTGATATTATTACATTATAACCCCCCGACACTGATATTATTACATTATAACCCCCCGACACTGATATTATTACATTATAACCCCCCGACACTGATATTATTACATTATAACCCCCCGACACTGATATTATTACATTATAACCCCCCGACACTGATATTATTACATTATAACCCCCCGACACTGATATTATTACATTATAACCCCCCGACACTGATATTATTACATTATAACCCCCCGACACTGATATTATTACATTATAACCCCCCGACACTGATATTATTACATTATAACCCCCCGACACTGATATTATTACATTATAACCCCCCGACACTGATATTATTACATTATAACCCCCCGACACTGATATTATTACATTATAACCCCCCGACACTGATATTATTACATTATAACCCCCCGACACTGATATTATTACATTATAACCCCCCGACACTGATATTATTACATTATAACCCCCCGACACTGATATTATTACATTATAACCCCCCGACACTGATATTATTACATTATAACCCCCCGACACTGATATTATTACATTATAACCCCCCGACACTGATATTATTACATTATAACCCCCCGACACTGATATTATTACATTATAACCCCCCGACACTGATATTATTACATTATAACCCCCCGACACTGATATTATTACATTATAACCCCCCGACACTGATATTATTACATTATAACCCCCCGACACTGATATTATTACATTATAACCCCCCGACACTGATATTATTACATTATAACCCCCCGACACTGATATTATTACATTATAACCCCCCGACACTGATATTATTACATTATAACCCCCCGACACTGATATTATTACATTATAACCCCCCGACACTGATATTATTACATTATAACCCCCCGACACTGATATTATTACATTATAACCCCCCGACACTGATATTATTACATTATAACCCCCCGACACTGATATTATTACATTATAACCCCCCGACACTGATATTATTACATTATAACCCCCCGACACTGATATTATTACATTATAACCCCCCGACACTGATATTATTACATTATAACCCCCCGACACTGATATTATTACATTATAACCCCCCGACACTGATATTATTACATTATAACCCCCCGACACTGATATTATTACATTATAACCCCCCGACACTGATATTATTACATTATAACCCCCCGACACTGATATTATTACATTATAACCCCCCGACACTGATATTATTACATTATAACCCCCCGACACTGATATTATTACATTATAACCCCCCGACACTGATATTATTACATTATAACCCCCCGACACTGATATTATTACAATATAACACCCCGACACTGATATTATTACAATATAACACCCCTGACACTTATATTATTACATGATAACATCCCTGACACTGATATCATTGTAATATATGATGATTTCACTCTGGACACTGATATCATTACAGTGATTGATCCTCTCATCTGATCAGTGCCACCCCCAGGATCGGAGGGCAGAGGTCATGGTGGGGTTCTGGGAAGCACTTTGATTGGCTGGGCCTCTCACTTTCACCTTATCAGGATAGTAAGATGGCTACTGGGAGGGGGGATTCCAGGAACGTCTTATAATTAGAGTGTCAGCTCTGATTGGGGAGGATAATCCACATTAGAGGGGACAATGGGCGACATTCCTGGAGGAGGAGAGCAAACAGGAGATCTAATTACCTCGGGACTAATGACTGACTCAGACCGGCCCTATTAATGGATAAACCTCTCCGTCTCCCTGTGGACATCTCTGATCACATGATCGATAACAGTGCCGACACGCCATCATCATCAATCATATTCCCAGGTGATCGCCTCATCGCCGGGGACCCCACACTGATGGCTGCGGGACACGCCAATGTCAGGGGGTCACCACCTATTAGAGTCACCCTGGAGCTCGGATGGATGGCTCAGACAGGTCCTCGCACCTGAAGCAGATCGGACAATGAGATTGTATCGTGTGCGCGCCGCCATAGAATGGGGAAACTCTGTCACCCCATAAGTATCTACCCATATCAGGAGTCACACCCCAAGTCTCTACCCATATCAGGAGTCACGCCCCAAGTCTCTACCCATATCAGGAGTCACGCCCCAAGTCTCTACCCATATCAGGAGTCACGCCCCAAGTCTCTACCCATATCAGGAGTCACGCCCCAAGTCTCTACCCATATCAGGAGTCACGCCCCAAGTCTCTACCCATATCAGGAGTCACGCCCCAAGTCTCTACCCATATCAGGAGTCACGCCCCAAGTCTCTACCCATATCAGGAGTCACGCCCCAAGTCTCTACCCATATCAGGAGTCACGCCCCAAGTCTCTACCCATATCAGGAGTCACGCCCCAAGTCTCTACCCATATCAGGAGTCACGCCCCAAGTCTCTACCCATATCAGGAGTCACGCCCCAAGTCTCTACCCATATCAGGAGTCACGCCCCAAGTCTCTACCCATATCAGGAGTCACGCCCCAAGTCTCTACCCATATCAGGAGTCACGCCCCAAGTCTCTACCCATATCAGGAGTCACGCCCCAAGTCTCTACCCATATCAGGAGTCACGCCCCAAGTCTCTACCCATATCAGGAGTCACGCCCCAAGTCTCTACCCATATCAGGAGTCACGCCCCAAGTCTCTACCCATATCAGGAGTCACGCCCCAAGTCTCTACCCATATCAGGAGTCACGCCCCAAGTCTCTACCCATATCAGGAGTCACGCCCCAAGTCTCTACCCATATCAGGAGTCACGCCCCAAGTCTCTACCCATATCAGGAGTCACGCCCCAAGTCTCTACCCATATCAGGAGTCACGCCCCAAGTCTCTACCCATATCAGGAGTCACGCCCCAAGTCTCTACCCATATCAGGAGTCACGCCCCAAGTCTCTACCCATATCAGGAGTCACGCCCCAAGTCTCTACCCATATCAGGAGTCACGCCCCAAGTCTCTACCCATATCAGGAGTCACGCCCCAAGTCTCTACCCATATCAGGAGTCACACCCCAAGTCTCATCCTATATTGGGGATCACGCCCTAAGTCTCATCCTATATTGGGGATCACACCCTAAGTCTCATCCTATATTAGGGATCACACCCTAAATCTCATCCGATATCAGGAGCCACATGCTAAGTTTCTCACCATAAGTCTGAACTCATATCAGAGGTGACACCCCAAGAAGTCACCCCATAAGTCTTACCTCCACATTGAAAGTGACCCCATAAGTCTCACCCCATATTAGGAGTCACTCCACAAGTCTCACCCCATATTGAAAGTGACCCCATAAGTGTCACCCCGCCGATATGAGGCTCTCAGTGCCACCCCCAGAGCGCCGATACAACTTTGATTTGCTCTGGAACGGCTTTTGGGGGGTCTGCGGCCCCAATATCGCCCACAATCAGATGCGGCAAGTGTGTGGGCAGATATCTGGCCGGACAATCTCAGCCTGAGGCGGCGTTTGGACCGGCGCCACACCAAACCATGCCAACGATAACAAGTGGTTGTGGTATTGATTGGGGTTTAACCTCTACAGGGATGAACTACGACTGGCATGGATCGCCAGCTTTCGTATACCGAGCCCCCCATGTACTCCGGCCCAGCAGTGGCAATAGCGCTCACACAGACGGTGGCCCCTCATCAGAGCGACTCCCAAGATCCATAACAATCACACACACACTTCATAAACAAGTTAGGAGACAAAAGGCCAAAGCAGGCTGGAGCCAGAGGAGGGCCCCACCTCCCCTCATTAATATGGGAGCAGCAGGAGGGAGGGAGGGAGCCATAGAAAAGCATTCAGCAGTCCTCCCACTACAAACACTCACAGGATAGACATGGAGCTGGAAGTGCTGGTCGTGCTGCTGCTGAGCTGTGCCTACCCTGGACTGGCCGACATCCAGACCATCTACTGGAACAGCACCAACAAGAGGTGAGAGCGATGCTCTGCAGAGCCACTTATCTTGGGCACAGTGTCATGTTCTGCAGTGCCAGTTTTCTTGGGTGCACTGCGATGTTCTGCAACTTCTCCTGCTGTTAGTGTAATGCTCGGCAGTGCCAACTAGGCAAGGTTCAGTGCGATGCTCTGCAGTGTGCCAGTTATGCTGGGTTCAGTGCGATGCTCTGCAGTGTGCCAGTTATTCAGGGTTCAGTGCGATGCTCTGCAGTGTGCCAGTTGTGATGGGTTTAGTGCAATGCTCTGCAACTTAACCTGCTGTTAGGGTAATACTATGCAGTGCTACTTTTGTTGGGTTCAGTGCAATACTCTGCAGTGCCAGTTATGCTGGGTATAGCGAGACGCTCTGCAGTACCAGTTGTGTTGTGTACACCGCAATGTCTACTGCTGTTGGTGTAATACTCTGCAGTGCCAGCTTATGTTGGGCACAGTGCAATGTTCTGCAGTGCCAGCTTATGTTGGGCACAGTGCAATGTTCTGCAGTGCCAGCTTATGTTGGGCACAGTGCAATGTTCTGCAGTGCCAGCTTATGTTGGGCACAGTGCAATGTGCTGCAACTCTTCTTATCCTGCTGTCAGTGCAATATTGTGTAATGCTGGGTACAGTGCAATGCTCTGCAGTGCTGGTTATGTTACGTACAGTGCAATGCTCTGCGGTGCTGGTTATGTTACGTACAGTGGAATGCTCTGCAGTGCTGGTTATGTTGGGTACAGTGCAATGCTCTGCGGTGCTGGTTGTTAGGTACAGTGCAATGCTCTGCCGTGCTGGTTATGTTCGGTGCAATGCTCTGCAGTGCAGGTTATGTACAGTGCAATGCTCTGCAGTCAAGGCTATGTTATGTACAGTGCAACGCTCTGCAGTGTAGTTGTGTACGACTGAGTCACTCCCCCCCCCCCCCCCCGCCCCTTTCATGTATTGATGTTCAGTAAAGTTGGGTACATTGCGATATTGCGATCCTGTGCTGGGCCTGGTTATCAGTGCGATGCTCTGCAGGGGGTTCGGGGCTTATTCTGCAGTGCCGGGTATGTTGGCTATCAGAGAATTCTCTGCACGACTTCTACAGCACAGAACTCCATCGCTGCTGCAATATGGTGACGCTCTGCTGGGTACAGTGCCCCCTGATAGTGTGATGATCTGCAGATATATTGGGCACAGTGCTCCTGATATCAGTGTGATGATCTGCAGAATGATTGGGCACAGTGCCCTCTGTTATCAGTGCGATGATCTGCAGATATATTGGGCACAGTGCCCCTGATATCAGTGCGATGATCTGCAGATATACTGGGTACAGTGCCCTCTGTTATCAGTGCGATGATCTGCAGATATATTGGCTCAGTGCCCTCTGTTATCAGTGCGATGATCTGCAGATATATTGGGCACAGTGCCCCTGACATCAGTGTGATGATCTGCAGAATGATTGGGCACAGTGCCCTCTGTTATCAGTGCGATGATCTGCAGATATATTGGGCACAGTGCCCCTGATATCAGTGCGATGATCTGCAGATATATTGGGCACAGTGCCCCTGATATCAGTGCGATGATCTGCAGATATATTGCCACAGTGCCCCTGATATCAGTGCGATGATCTGCAGTGCGTCCCCTATGGATGAGACATCAGCATGCAGAGCACTCGCCTTCTCCCCAGAGACTGACTCACTCCTCTGCTCACTTCTAGGCCAGGTGCTGGGAAATTTCACTGTCAGATGTGTCACTGGGGGCCCCCAATCACAGGATGCCCCCCCCCTCCCCTATTACTGTAATATGTGTCACTGGGGGCCCGGGGCCCTGATCATACTTCTAGGTTTGTCCTTGGAGTCCACAGCCCAATATCATCGCCCCCCTCCCTCCCCCTCCCCCTCATCAGAACCCAAATCTACGAGTTCTGTACAATGTGTACTGAGTGCTAATGAGGACGCGTACATCACCTCCCACTGTGTACACAGCTCCGTACAACCAGCTATATACAGCTCCGTACAAACAGCTATATACAGCTCCGTACAACCGCCTATATACACAGCTCCGTACAACCGTCTGTATACACAGCTCCGTACAACCGTCTGTATACACAGCTCCGCACAACCGTCTATATACACCGCTCCGTACAACCGTCTATATACACCGCTCCGTACAACCATCTGTATACAGCTCCGTACAACCGTCTGTATACAGCTCCGTACAACCGCCTGTATACAGCTCCGTACAACCGTCTGTATACAGCTCCGTACAACCGTCTGTATACAGCTCCGTACAACCGTCTGTATACAGCTCCGTACAACCGTCTGTATACAGCTCCGTACAACCG
>NW_017307165.1:202649-202943 GCF_000935625.1 Nanorana parkeri | reverse complement strand
CTCCGTACAACCTTCTGTATACGCCTCCGTACACCCGTCTGTATACACCTCCGTACAACCGTCTGTATACACCTCCGTACAACCGTCTGTATACACTGTATACAGCTCCGTACAACCGTCTGTATACACTGTATACAGCTCCGTACAACCGTCTATATACACTGTATACAGCTCCGTACAATGTGTGATGCCGCTGTGACATAATAATGTGAAGAGGGAGTCACAGGGGTCACATTGGGGGTGTCAGAGTCAAACTCCTGAAAAGAATGAGAAGGAAGGAGGGGGGGTGTAGTG
>NW_017307165.1:185812-202622 GCF_000935625.1 Nanorana parkeri | reverse complement strand
GTCTATATTGTGCCCTGTGATGTGGTGCAGATGTAAGAAGTCGCCTGGCAGCAATGAGCTCATAAAAAGCTCAATAAACTCTCTCACACCCAACCCCAAACAAAGCGTACACCCAGCTCCGCACCGCGGCACCAGGCCTGTACACACATGTGCAGCTTCCCAAACCGCAGTATAGAAACACTCAGTACACTGTGTAGTATAGAGATAGTCTGGATGTACACTGTGTAGTATAGACATAGTCTGGATGTACACGGTGTAGTATAGAGGTACTCTGGATGTACACTGTGTAGTATAGAGGTACTCTGGAGGTACACTGTGTAGTATAGAGATACTCTGGATGTACACTGTGTAGTATAGAGGTACTCTGGATGTACACTGTGTAGTATAGAGGTACTCTGGATGTACACTGTGTAGTATATAGTCTGGATGTACACGGTGTGGTATAGAGGTACTCTGGATGTACACGGTGTAGTATAGAGATACTCTGGAGGTACACGGTGTAGTATAGAGATAGTCTGGATGTACACTGTGTAGTATAGACATAGTCTGGATGTACACGGTGTAGTATAGAGGTACTCTGGAAGTACACTGTGTAGTATAGAGATACTCTGGATGTACACTGTGTAGTATATAGTCTGGATGTACACGGTGTAGTATAGAGGTACTCTGGAGGTACACGGTGTAGTATAGGGGCACTCTGGGGGTACACGGTGTAGTACGGGGAGCACTCTGGCTGTGCACGGTGTGGTACGGGGGGCACTCCGGCTGTCCGCGGTGCAGTATAGACATACGCCGGCTGTCCGCGGTGCAGTATAGACATACGCCGGCTGTACATGGTGCAGTATTAGTGCACGCCGGCTGTACATGATGTAGTATAGAGATAGTCTGGATGTACGCGGTGTAGTATAGAGATACTCTGGATGTACACGGTGTAGTATAGAAATACTCTGGATGTACACGGTGTAGTATAGGGGCACTCTGGAGGTACACGGTGTAGTACGGGGGGCACTCCGGCTATGCACGGTGTGGTACGGGGGGCAGTCCGGATGTCCGCGGTGTAGTATAGACATACTCTGGCTGTCCGCGGTGCAGTATAGAGATACTCTGGATGTACACGGTGTAGTATAGAGATAGTCTGGATGTGCATGGTGTAGTATAGAGATAGTCTGGATGTACACGGTGTAGTATAGAGATACTCTGGATGTACACGGTGTAGTATAGGGGCACTCTGGAGGTACACGGTGTAGTACGGGGGGCACTCCGGCTATGCACGGTGTGGTACAGGGGGCACTCCGGCTATGTCCGCGGTGTAGTATAGACATACTCCGGCTGCGCGCGGTGCACTTTACACACAGAGGCGGCACCCTGTAGTTGGTCGTTGTTGGTAAACACTTCCAGGAGGTCACAGCGCAGAGTACAATGTAGTAGTAAGCGGCGTCCTGTTTTTTTCCTGTAGGAAATCTGCTCAGGAAACCTCCCGTCTCCTCTTTCCTTTCTCAGGCCGGAGCAGTCCTACCCCCACCTCACCCGGGCACCGTGCCAGCCTGTGTGTATGGAGGCCGGAGCCGCAGCTATAGTAACCCTGGATGTATGCAGTGGTGCAGGCAGGGGGGGGAGGGGCACTGCACTGTCAGGTGAATGTATGGCTGAGGGTAATAAACAGGTCGAAGCACTCAGGTGACGGCCTTATCTACACGCCTTCCAGGCAAAACAACAGGCAGGCCTGCCAGGACAATCCCTGCCACTCCCCCCGCCGCCGCTGCCACTCACGCCAGATTCCCAGCGCTGCACAAACACATGAAATGAAGCATTCACTACCAGCTGCCAGAGTTCACTATTCTTGGGTTACCACACTGCATACCGAGCTCCCATGGTCCACCTTTATACTCCCTGCTCTGTTCCTGCATAAGCTGCGTCCTGGGGTGGGCAGAGGCACATAGCCTGTGAGGGTGATAGCTAAATCTCTCCATTTTAATGAAATCTCAATGTTAAGCCCCTGGAATCCGGAGCATCCAATCAGAGGCCACCGTTTACTGATTTTAGGAGAATAAACGCTGCGTGCGGATTGGGTGCTCTGGTGCTGGCGCTGTGCAGGGTTGGCAGTGACACAAACATGAGGCTCGCTGGGGATTCTAATCCTCTGCAAAACACAGGGCGAGAGTCCCATACGGCCGCTGCTCTGTGTCCCCGGTGAGAATTATCTGCAGATCAGGTGCTGGGGAAGGTCAGGTTACTGGATGGAGGCACTGGGTGAGAAGTGGAAGGACCAGTTTGATGGAATACAGAGAACTGAGCAGACCTGTCTGTGTACAGAGGGAAATACGGGGTGAGAGGGTAGGGAGATACGGGGTGAGAGGGTAGGGAGATACGGGGTGAGAGGGTAGGGCAATACGGGGTGAGAGGGTAGGGAAATACGGGGTGAGAGGGTAGTGAGATACGGGGTGAGGGGAAGAGATATCTGGGGTGAGAAGGTAGGGAGATACGTGGTAAGGGGTGAAAAAAATTCAGGAGGAGTGGGCAAAGAGATACAGGGTGAGGGGTGCAGGTATATGGGGAGAGGGGTGATCATATAGGAGGAGTGCAGAGGTGAGGGGTGGACAGATTTGGGGTGTGAGGAGTGTGCAGAAAAGACGGGTGAGGGGTGCTCAGAGATGGGGAGCGCAGAGATGGTAGCACAGAGATGTGGAGAGAGGGGAGCACAAAGATGTGGTGCGAGGGGTGTGCAGAGATACGGGGTGAGCAGAGATGAGGGGTGCGCACAGATGCTGGGTGAGAGGTCAGAGCAATTATTGTAGGTGGTGGGTGAGGGAAGCCAAAAAAGGTGGCACACTGTAGACTGCGGGTCGATCACATGGTGTGTGGCAGGAGCAGGGACATGCCGTGGCACACAGGTGAAGAGTGTCAGAATGGGACAGGAAGGAAGAGATGCCGGGCAGTGTGGGAAAGTTGTTTGGGTGCCGGGAACTGGGATGATGGGATCAGACGTAGGCGCACGGGGGAGGAGGGGGGTGTTTATCTAGTCCGTGCCAACGTCTATACCGCAGAAGTGAAATGTGGGCGCTCGCTGTCTGCGTATAGATTGTGAAAGACTTTTCTCTGCCACAATACGGCTCCCCGCTCATCACATGTCACGCCAACGATAACAGAAGACGAGAGCTTTCCACATTATCAAGGGCCACTTGTGCTTTTTAATGGGCCTTCATTAGGGTGACACGAATGGGGAGAACAAAAGGGCGCTGTTTGCGGCGTTCCCCTCCCCGCGTCCGGAGACAATGCGCTCGGTTGTACACAGGGAGTCCGCGCCACAATGTGGGTCTCGGTAAAAAACAAAACAAAAAGAAAGCAAACAAGAGCTTTGGGGCCTGGCCGGGAGAGCAGCCTAAACTCACACGTCGTCTTCTTCTAGGCCGCTCCCGCTATCGGGGGCCAGTAAATGATTAACGCGGGATTACGTGCCGAGCGAAAAAAGGCACCCTGCTCCTCGGGTGGCAGCGCTCCAAGACGCGCTCTGCCAAAACAACAAGGGCTCGGCCTTGTTCACCCGGAGGAAACACTTCTTCTCCCAAACTTTCCTGCTCGGAAAGTGGTGCCGTGGCCGGTGCTGGAGCTAAAGGGTGAGAGTGGACCTGCTCATTCTTCTGGTGGAGAGATGTCCACGGAGATGGAACTCCTTTCCCAGAATCCACCAAAACAATGGAGTCGCTTCGGCATCAACTCCTAAAACCAGCCCGAGCCAAAAAAAAAGAACTTTACCAAAACTTTTTGCATTTCCAGCCAACAATTGTCACACCACTCAAGTCACACCACTCGTGACCTGGAGCTGACGTGCACAAGCGTGAAGTCCACGTTGGGTGGAGTAACCCTTCACAATGGTACCATTGAGTGATTATGATTTGTTCTTTCATTCAATGTTTCTAAAGTTTGCTGTTAGGACGGTCTGAGCGTTCTGAGTCAGATCCCATGTTTTCTGGCCCTCTGCCCTGAACATCCCCCCCTCCTCCCCCCATTTTTGGACAGGCCCAGGTGTCCGATTCTTGCCCAGAGATGACAGCGTACACATAATGAGTGGAGTCCAGGTGCTTGCTCTGTGCGTGCTGTGGCTGCATTCCAGCTGGAACAACCACCATCATCCCCCTCCCTTCCCCATTACAGGAATCCTCCCGCTACACAGGGACACCAGGGGTGTCCATACAGGGAGCAGCCTCCCGGTGGAGGTGGCCGCGTTGGTTTCTGGGTGGTCCGCGTTAGACACGTCCACAGCAGTGCGGTAAAAGGAACCACTGCCTGCTCCTTCCTCACCCTCCGCTATGAATGGATAGCTGAAGGTCTCTTGGACAAGCGGCTCCTCAATTAGAGGGAATTAACATTTAAACGTGGTCTGCTTCAATGGCTGCGCTCAACGCCATTTTCTTTCAGTCTTTCTAATTATGTGACTTTCATTCTGAATGTTCTATGAGGCAGAGAGAAAGAGAGAGAGAGACGGAGCACCCAAACACCGAGAGAAAGGGGAATACAGAGAGAGACAGAGCACCCAAACACCAAGAGAAAGGGGAGTACGGAGAGATACGGAGCACCCAAACACCAAGAGAAAGGGGAGTATGGAGAGACGGAGCACCCAAACCCCGAGAGAAAGGGGAGTATGGAGAGACGGAGCACCCAAACCCCGAGAGAAAGGGGAGTATGGAGAGACGGAGCACCCAAACCCCGAGAGAAAGGGGAGTATGGAGAGACGGAGCACCCAAACCCCGAGAGAAAGGGGAGTATGGAGAGACGGAGCACCCAAACCCCGAGAGAAAGGGGAGTATGGAGAGACGGAGCACCCAAACCCCGAGAGAAAGGGGAGTATGGAGAGACGGAGCACCCAAACCCCGAGAGAAAGGGGAGTATGGAGAGACGGAGCACCCAAACCCCGAGAGAAAGGGGAGTATGGAGAGACGGAGCACCCAAACCCCGAGAGAAAGGGGAGTATGGAGAGACGGAGCACCCAAACCCCGAGAGAAAGGGGAGTATGGAGAGACGGAGCACCCAAACCCCGAGAGAAAGGGGAGTATGGAGAGACGGAGCACCCAAACCCCGAGAGAAAGGGGAGTATGGAGAGACGGAGCACCCAAACCCCGAGAGAAAGGGGAGTATGGAGAGACGGAGCACCCAAACCCCGAGAGAAAGGGGAATACAGAGAGAGGCGGAGCACCCAAACACCGAGAGAAAGGGAATACAGAGAGAGGCGGAGCACCCAAACACAGAAAGAAAGGGGAGTACAGAGAGAGGCGGAGCACCCAAACACCGAGAGAAAGGGGAGTACAGAGAGAGGCGGAGCACCCAAACACCAAGAGAAAGGGGAGTACAGAGAGAGGCGGAGCACCCAAACACCGAGAGAAAGGGGAGTACAGAATAAAGAGAAGGAAAAGTCAGGAGAGGGGAGATAGAAGAGAGGAGAGAAAGAGGGTGAGTAAAGAGAGGAGTGAGAGATACAAGAGAGCAAGGAAAGAGGGAGAGGAGAGGGGAAGAAGAGAGAGTAGAAAGGCAGAAGAAAGTGAGGAGAGAAAGAGAGAAAAGAGCGAAAGAGAGGAGAGAGAAGAGAGAGGAAGAAAGAGGAGAGAAGAGTGGGACAGGAGAGAGAAGAGAGGGAGAGGAGAAAGAGGGAGGGGGGAAAGAAGAGAAGAGAGAGGGGGGTGAAAGAAGAGAGAGGGGGAGAGGAGAGGGGAAAGAGAGGGGAAGAGAGGAAGGGGAGGAAGAGAGGAGGGGGTGAAAGAAGAGAGAGGGGAAGAGAGGAAGGGGAGGAAGAGAGGAGGGGGTGAAAGAAGAGAGAGGGGGAGAGAAGAGAGGAGAGGGGAAAGAGAGAGAGAAAGGAGAGGAAGAAGAAAGTGATAGGAGAGAGATAAAAAGATGAGATGGGAAGAGAGAGACGAGAAGAGTGGGAAAGGAGTGAAGGAGGACAGAGAGGGAGAAATAGAAGAGAGAAGAGATACAGAGAAGAAAGAACAGAGGAGAGAGAAGAGAGGGAGCGAGAGAGAAGAGAGGGAGCGAGAGAAGAACTGAACTCTTATCCTCCATATGGGACAGGAAAGAGAGAGACAATGAAGACAGAGAGAGAAATGAATGGGGGGAGGGGGGGATAGGTGACCTGGAGCTGGATTTGCGGATGGAGATGACAGTAAAGATGCTGATAGAGGAAAAGGAAGACAGACATAAAATGGGCTTTGGTGGGGGAAGTCAAGCGTCTCCCATTTCACTGCAGGGTCTAGGCAAGATTTCCAGGTGTCGGAGACGTTGTGGCCCCCAGGTCCCCTGGGCCCCGGCCCCTTTCATGGTTTGACCTTGTGACAGGATCAGTGTGGAGTGGAGCCGGTCTGTCTGCAGGGGGGATTGGGGTTAATGAGGATGTTTAACACCCCGAGGCTGACAGGAACCAACTGCTTAGACTGACACAAGGCTCACCAGGGCCCATGCGTGGCCCGCCGAGATGCCTGGTACACCACAGGGCTGGCCCTGCTTTTGGTGCGCCAAGTGGCGTTCATATGAGAATTTATTTTTTTTTCACCTGAAAATAAAGTGGACCTGTCGTATATATTGGCAACGGCTATTTTGTTCCCAAACCTCAACCAATAAACGGTCAACATTCCCAAACCGATGTAATGAGCGGCTAGAACGCCTTTGGTGGGCAAGCTTACAATGACAGGGTCTCTTTATCTGTGCTCAGTGTAGGAGTAGAAATTCTCAGAATCCTCCAGACATGATTGCGGGCAGCAATGATCTGCACATTGCGCAAGTGTCAGGGTGAGGCGGCTATTCCCACCTGACACCGAGCACAGCATTTAACTCTACATGTTCCTTTTCCTGGCTGACTCACCATTACGCAGATGAGACTTTCCATCGCCCGGGGGTCACCATCGGTAGCCCCAGGCTGTGAGATTGCACACGAACATCCTTGTTTACCAGAGAACAAAAATTCCGGATCATTCAGGTCATGAGTTTGTATGATCAATGCAAAACATTTATCAATCGGTCCTGTGTGACAGATCACTGAGCCCCTCCCACCAGAGTACGAGAATGGTAAACCCCATTAGTAGAGGGGTGTTGGTAGAATGATGGACCCCATCACCAGAGGGGGTTGGTAGAATGGTGGACCGTATCAGTGGAGGGCTCATCAGTATAAGGGTCTTGGTAGAATGGTGAACCTCATCAGTAGAGGGGTGTTGATAGAATGATGAACCTCATCATAGAATGGTGTCGGTAGAATGATGAACCCCATCAGCAGAGGGGTCTTGGTAGAATGGTGAACTTCATCGGTAGAGTGGTGTTGGTGGAATTCTGAACCTCATCAGTAGAGGGGAGTTGGTACAATGGTGAACCTCATCAGTAGAGGGGTGTTGGTGGAATTCTGAACCTCATCAGTAGAAGGGTGTTGGTAGAATCTCATCAGCAGAGGAGTTTTGATAGAATCATGAACCTCATCACTAGAAGGTGTCAGCGGTAGAATGGTAAACCTCATCAGTAGAGGGCTGTCAGTAGAATGGTGAACCCCATCGGTCGAGGGCTCATCAGTAGAGGGGTGTTGGTGGAATTCCGAACTCAATCAGCAGAGGAGAGTTGGTAGACTGGTGGACCCCATCAGCAGATGGGTGTTGGTAAAATGGTGGACCCCATCAGCAGAATGGTGAACTTATCAGTGGAGGGCTCATCAGTATAGGGGTCTTGGTAGAATGGTGAACCCCATCAGCAGAGGAGTTTTGATAGAATAATGAACCTCATCACTAGAAGGGTGTCGGCAGTAGAATTCTGAACCTCATCAGTAGAGGTGTGTTGGTAAAATGGTGAACCCCATCAGTAGAGGAGTTTTGATAGAATAATGAACCTCATCACTAGAAGGGTGTCGGTGGTAGAATGGTGAACCCCATTAGTAGAGGGGTGTTGGTGGAATAGTCCCTTCCACACTGACGCAATAGGAGCCATACAGTCGACTCTTCCCACCATAGCCCCCTCATTGTCCTGCCTCATTTTTATCATTTTACTGTTTTCTAAGTTTATACCGAGCCCTAATCGGGTACAAGGCAGCATTGTGTGTGACAAGACAGGAAACTATTCCAGAATGATGGGCGCTTTGTCCTCCGCGCTCCGGGAAGGGCCGCAAAAAACACGATTAATGGAACAGGGCGTGCTTTTCATAACTCACATACCTCACAATCTGCATGTTAGGGGAATGAAACACTTTTATGCTTGATTTTAAATGTATTTATTTGTATGTCCTGTGACCACTGTCATGTGATGGAAAATCCAAAATGTTTGCGTTGTCACCAGAACATGAAGCAAGAGAAAATCTTCCTGTTCTGGTGCCAAATGTCTAAGGAGGGGATTTCCCTCCCTTTCAAGGGATTTTCTCTCACTTCCTGTTGTGGCCACAGGTCAAGAAGTGAAATCTGCAATCACTGATAAGAAGTGACAGGGCCTCTTTAAGTGTCCACTTTAAGATAGACTCTTGTTTCCCTGCTCTAACCCGTCTCTCTGCTCTCCGCAGCTTCCTGTGGGACGATTACTCGGTAGGAGTCCAACTCAACGACTACTTGGACATTGTCTGCCCACACTACGAGGAGGAGAACGTCCCGGGGAGGACGGTGGAGCGCTACACCCTCTTCCTGGTGGATTATGAGGAGTACACCACCTGCAAACCGCTCTCCAAGAACCAGGTCCGGTGGGAGTGCGACAACCCCTTTGCCCCCCACGGGCCCGAGAGGTTCCGCGAGAAGTTCCAGAAGTTTACCGCCTTCAGCCTTGGGAAGGAGTTCAAGGAGGGAAACAGCTACTATTATATCTGTAAGTGCCACCAACATAACAGGCGGAGAGGTTATTGTGAACAGGAACAGTTTAATATGTCTCTTGGGAAGGGTCTGCACACCATCTATGCCCGTTAAGAGGGGCTCCCACCATCCATGAGCCAAGATTTCAGCTCTGCCCACATGCCATGTGCATTATAAGGGGTTCCCACCATCCATGTGCTCAGTTCCTGGGTCTGTTCACCTGCTGTGCTTATTATGAGGGGTTCCCACCATCCCGGAGTCGAGTTCCCGGTTCTGTACACCAGCTGTGCCCATTATGAGGAGCTCCCTCCATCCCTCTACTGAGTTCCCGACTCTGTACACCAGCTGTGCCCATTATGAGGAGCTCCCTCCATCCCTCTACTGAGTTCCCGGGTCTGTACACCTGCTGTGCACCCTATGAGGGGTTCCCACCATCCCTCTACTGAGTTCCCGGCTCTGTACACCAGCTGTGCCCATTATGAGGGGCTCACACCATCTCTAAGCTGAGTTCCCGGGTCTGTACACCTGCTGTGCCCATTATAAGGAGCTCCCACCATCCCTGAGTTGAGTTCCCACCTCTGCCCACATGCTGTGTAGATTATGAGAGGTTCCCACCATCCCCGCCCTCGGTTCCCAGCTCCACCGTGAACCACAGAGGGACATCCCACCGCTGTAGAACTCATGGGATAGAAGCCACCATGGAGTGACTGAGTTCAAAGGAAAGTTAAATCATTAATGCCGTTTATAGCGGAGCTGCTTTCAATGCCCTCACTTCATCCCGCTAAGAATGAACAAAAACCGGCTTTTTCTGTTATCTGATGGGACTTTGGCAAGTGAAAACAGATCCGATAAGCTTCCCGGTAAAGGGCAAGCAGAGGCAGCACAACAGCCACCTTCTATTACTCTGCACGCAATAAAAGCCCATCGGCAGTTTATCTAAACGCATTTCAGCTATGTTAAAGTTCCACTCTCAGGGGGAAGACTTTTCCCTGCGCACGGCTTACTTCCTGCAAACAATCACTGCCAGATAACATTAAATATATACAGACAACGTGCAATGTGATCACTATTTGGCACGATCGGGGTCTGTTTTTACCCCAATGCTAGAGCAATTTGGATCACGCCGGCCGCGATTATGCTGATATTGAAGTCCCCCCCCCCCCTTATCCCTCCATATGGGAGGTTGTCTCTCCCTCACACGGTGGATTTGTGGCCATACACACAGCTGTGTTTTGGGGGATCCGCAGAGTAATCCCCGGCCTTTGTTCCAGAGGCGGCTCTCCTGGGAACGAGTCTGTGCTGGCACGGCGCGGCTCATCCCAACGCAAGCACGGACAGGACACTGCCGTCTGACGATGTCTGTGCGGGGTGTGTCAGCGTAGTGCAGACAGGTCCTCTTTGCAGGAATCAGCACAATAAGTTCAGGATGGCGGGAGGGAGGAGGGGGGTTCCTGCCGGGAGATTGTCCATTGTGTGCCGGGTGAAGAAGGGGTGGGGGTCATCCTCCAGCTTCTGTCTTGTATCTCACCATGACATTCGCTTGTCTTTGCAGCCAAACCCATCCACCATCACGGCGAGTCGTGCCTCAAGCTGAAGGTCCACGTGGGCGGCAAAGCCAGTAAGTAGCCGGACATTTGTCCCCAAAGCTTGGCGGGTCAGGTATTTCACCGGGGGAGCTAGATAGATGCCACAGACTACGCCGGGGCTGAACAAATCTGCTGTGCCACGGCACCAAAATGCCTTAAAAAAATGACCAATCTCTGTCACCATTCCATCTTCCCGATCCCGAGTTGGGGCGCCAAATTACCAACTTCTCTGAGTCCAGTGATATCAGACTGACTGGCTACTGAACTCATGTCTGCCCCCCCCCCCTGTACTCAATGCGGCCAATCTGACTATTGCCATTGGCAAGGGCATCCTTAAGTGACCAATCTCTGCCATCAATCCAGCCTCTCGATTCCAAGCCGGGGTGCCAAATTACCAGTGATATCCAGTCCAGTGATATCAGACTGACTGGCTACTGAACTCTGTGAGCTCATCTGGGCCCCCATGACCCCGATCTGAATACTGCTTCCTAAAGAGTCCAATCTCTGCCAGGATCCATCCTCCTTTGTCAGGGCGCCAAATTACCAACTTTTTTGAGTCCAGTGATATCAGACTGACTGGCTACTGAACTCTGTGAGCTCTTGTCTGCCCCCCCCCCATGTACTCAATGCGGCCAATCTGAATATTGCCATTGGCAAGGGCATCCTTAAGTGACCAATCTCTGCCATCAATCCATCCTCCCGATTCCAAGCCGGGGCGCCAACTGCCGAGTCGGGGCGCCAAATTACCAACTTCTGAGTCCAGTGCTATCAGGCTGACTGGCTATTGAACTCTGTGAGCTCATCTGGGCCCACATGTACTGATCTGAATATCACTTCCTAAAGAGTCCAATCTCTGCCAGGATCCATCCTCCTGATCCCTGTGAGGGGGAAGGTATTTTTCTGGCACCAGACGCAGGGCTCGTTTCCTGCCAGCTAGAATAACTTTACTCACACAATTTCCCAGACAGAGCTCGAGCCGAATCAATTTTTTTAAATCATTTACCGTCTGTCCGTGTGGCTCGAACAATTGTTTTGGTGACTCAGATGGGGTCAAAAAGTCCAGCATGATAAGAATGCTAAAATATTCCCATAGGACCTCCTAGGATTGGGTAAAACATGTCAGTGGGCGGAGTCATGTCTGACAAGGGAAAGCATGTCTGTCTTCCCTATCCAGTATCAATAAAGCTTGTTGCAGTGGGTGGTGGAGGTAAAAAGTCCCTCAGTCCATGTAATAACTGTTCTCTCTTTGTCTCTGCAGCTCAGCAGCCGCTCACCAATGTCCACACCCCGCGAGCCGGAGTCCTTTCGGGTAAGTTCCCATGGTGCTTTGCTGCTTGCTGTAATTAGAGCAGGGTAGAGCACTGGCCCCGGGGACTCACCTCAATGTCAGCCGCCCTTCCCGCCCTGTTCCCGGCAATGAGATCCAGATGCTGAGCTGCTAACTCCCCGGCCTTGTGCCGAGCCTCAGCCTTCGTGTTATTTCCCGGCCTCTAGTACATGTTAAAAGGGACGCTGAGGGTTTTCTAGATCCTCCAGAATGGTGAGGTCTTTGTCTTCAGTTATGAAGAATAGGAGAAGCTGGTCACTGGTCCACCCCTCTGACCCTTGGCCCCTCAAGTTGGTCACTTGTTCTCCCCCTGGCTGCTCCTGCTGGTCATATGTCCTCCCTCCTGACCCCTCCGGCCAGTCACCCCTCCAGGTGGTCACAAGTCCTTACCCCTCCAGACTCTTGGCCCCTTTGCCTGGTCAAATGTCCTCCCCTGAACCTTTGGCTCCTCTGGCTGGTCACTCGTTCTCCCCCTGGCCGCTGCGGCTGGTCACACATCCTCCTCTCTGACTCCTCCAGTTGGTCACAAGTCCTTCACCCTTACCTAGCTATCTGGTCACACACCTTGCCGTTGGACCTCTGGCCCCTCCACCTGCTCAAATGTCCTCCCCCTGACCATTTGGCTCCTCTAGCTGGTCACTTGTTCTCTGGCTAGTCACACATCCTCCCCCCTGACCCCTCCAGGTGGGCACAGGTCCTTCTCACCTCTGGCTAATCACACACCTTCCCCTCAGAACCCCTGGCCCCTCCACCTGGTCAAATGTCCTCCCCCTGACCCTTTGTCTCCTCCGGCTGGTCACTTGTTCTCCCCCTGGCTGCTCCGGCTGGTCACACGTCCTCCCCCCTGACTCCTCCACTTGGTCACAGGTCCTTCACCCTTACCCCTCTGGCTGGTTACATGTCCTCCCCCCTGACCCCCTCCATCAGGTGACGGAATTCTCACAACCTCCTCCTCTTCTCTCTACAGATGGCCCATCAGATGACCTCCCGGGAGTCATGAAGAGCATCGCTCACAATTCCGCCAGCAGACATTCCTCACTCATCATCGTTGGGCTCCTCTTCCCCTTAGTCCTGGCGCTTGGACTGTGACGGAACATTCCGGACTAGGGAGTGGACTGTATTCAGCTGGACAGGGCTGGAGCAGTGCCAAATGACAGAGCCTGGACGCGAGTCACGTGACCAAAGAGAAGCAACGTCTCGAAGACGCACAAAGCGCTTGTATGTAGCCAAAGAACCGTGACCGCGGTGCACTTTCCGCAGAGCTGCGCCCGTGTGCCGGCACCGGACTGATCGCCACTGTGGCCGGGGGCGGGTCAATATCTCAAGCAGAGCCTCGCGGGCAGAGATCTGTACCCTGACCCCCCCCTGCCCTTACCCCCCCATAATCTCTATGAGATGAAAGCGTTGAGCGCGCAGCTGAACCACTGACAGTATTTCTGGCGCCGGGCCTGGCGCGGAGGACGCGTTGTGTACAGATGTAAATACGGCGGATTGTATAGAGTATATTTATAGAGGACTTTAGTATTCACTGTATAAACCACTAACTGCCAACCACCGAACAAAGCCCCCCCCCAACCTGGAGGAGGAACTGGACAAGCCTGAGCGATCAACCCCCATGACCCCGCACCCTGCGCTCTTCCCGGGCCGATGTGTTCAAATGACCCCCAAAACCCCGCCCCCCCTGCGCTCTTCCCGGCCGGGAACGATGCCAACTGGATGTGAATGTGTATAATTGTACAAAAGACAAAGATATAAGCTTTTTATAGGACTGTTTTCTATCTTCTGTAATAAAAAGATAAAGTTCAGAGCCCTCCGTGTCTTTTCTTGGCGGTTATGGGCGGAGCGGAGGCGGCGTGGAGCCGATCGGAAGGGGGGGACATCTGCGTGCGATCATTCATGGGGGACACATATAAAAGGATCCCCAGACAAAAATGTTTCCGAATACATTTAAAGGGGATGTGCCGCCATTGTACTTTGCTTGTGGATAGTGTAGTAAAGAGTTAAAGCCTATGTCCTGTTCAGGAGACTTCTCTTCACTTCCTGTCCTAGAGAACAGGAAGTGAGAGGCGATCTCTATAGGATAAGGGAGGACCCCTCTTAGACAGTTGTCACCAGAACATCTGACCCCATTGGAAGATTGTCCTTCACTTCCCATGCCCGGTGACAACAGGGGGAGATCAGATCAGCATGGCACCCAGTGTTGGCGGGCAGGCGAGGGGATCAGATCAGCATGGCACCCAGTGTTAGCGGACGGGGAGGGGATCAGATCAGCATGGCACCCAGGGTTGGCGGGCGGGGATCAGATCAGCATGGCACCCAGTGTTAGCGGACGGGGAGGGGATCAGATCAGCATGGCACCCAGGGTTGGCGGGCGGGGATCAGATCAGCATGGCACCCAGTGTTAGCGGACGGGGAGGGGATCAGATCAGCATGGCACCCAGGGTTGGCGGGCGGGGATCAGATCAGCATGGCACCCAGTGTTAGCGGACGGGGAGGGGATCAGATCAGCATGGCACCCAGGGTTGGCGGGCGGGGATCAGATCAGCATGGCACCCAGTGTTAGCGGACGGGGAGGGGATCAGATCAGCATGGCACCCAGGGTTGGCGGGCGGGGATCAGATCAGCATGGCACCCAGTGTTAGCGGACGGGGAGGGGATCAGATCAGCATGGCACCCAGGGTTGGCGGGCGGGGATCAGATCAGCATGGCACCCAGTGTTAGCGGACGGGGAGGGGATCAGATCAGCATGGCACCCAGGGTTGGCGGGCGGGGATCAGATCAGCATGGCACCCAGTGTTAGCGGACGGGGAGGGGATCAGATCAGCATGGCACCCAGGGTTGGCGGGCGGGGATCAGATCAGCATGGCACCCAGTGTTAGCGGACGGGGAGGGGATCAGATCAGCATGGCACCCAGGGTTGGCGGGCGGGGATCAGATCAGCATGGCACCCAGTGTTAGCGGACGGGGAGGGGATCAGATCAGCATGGCACCCAGGGTTGGCGGGCGGGGATCAGATCAGCATGGCACCCAGTGTTAGCGGACGGGGAGGGGATCAGATCAGCATGGCACCCAGGGTTGGCGGGCGGGGATCAGATCAGCATGGCACCCAGTGTTAGCGGACGGGGAGGGGATCAGATCAGCATGGCACCCAGGGTTGGCGGGCGGGGATCAGATCAGCATGGCACCCAGTGTTAGCGGACGGGGAGGGGATCAGATCAGCATGGCACCCAGGGTTGGCGGGCGGGGATCAGATCAGCATGGCACCCAGTGTTAGCGGACGGGGAGGGGATCAGATCAGCATGGCACCCAGGGTTGGCGGGCGGGGATCAGATCAGCATGGCACCCAGTGTTAGCGGACGGGGAGGGGATCAGATCAGCATGGCACCCAGGGTTGGCGGGCGGGGATCAGATCAGCATGGCACCCAGTGTTAGCGGACGGGGAGGGGATCAGATCAGCATGGCACCCAGGGTTGGCGGGCGGGGATCAGATCAGCATGGCACCCAGTGTTAGCGGACGGGGAGGGGATCAGATCAGCATGGCACCCAGGGTTGGCGGGCGGGGATCAGATCAGCATGGCACCCAGTGTTAGCGGACGGGGAGGGGATCAGATCAGCATGGCACCCAGGGTTGGCGGGCGGGGATCAGATCAGCATGGCACCCAGTGTTAGCGGACGGGGAGGGGATCAGATCAGCATGGCACCCAGGGTTGGCGGGCGGGGATCAGATCAGCATGGCACCCAGTGTTAGCGGACGGGGAGGGGATCAGATCAGCATGGCACCCAGGGTTGGCGGGCGGGGATCAGATCAGCATGGCACCCAGTGTTAGCGGACGGGGAGGGGATCAGATCAGCATGGCACCCAGGGTTGGCGGGCGGGGATCAGATCAGCATGGCACCCAGTGTTAGCGGACGGGGAGGGGATCAGATCAGCATGGCACCCAGGGTTGGCGGGCGGGGATCAGATCAGCATGGCACCCAGTGTTAGCGGACGGGGAGGGGATCAGATCAGCATGGCACCCAGGGTTGGCGGGCGGGGATCAGATCAGCATGGCACCCAGTGTTAGCGGACGGGGAGGGGATCAGATCAGCATGGCACCCAGGGTTGGCGGGCGGGGATCAGATCAGCATGGCACCCAGTGTTAGCGGACGGGGAGGGGATCAGATCAGCATGGCACCCAGGGTTGGCGGGCGGGGATCAGATCAGCATGGCACCCAGTGTTAGCGGACGGGGAGGGGATCAGATCAGCATGGCACCCAGGGTTGGCGGGCGGGGATCAGATCAGCATGGCACCCAGTGTTAGCGGACGGGGAGGGGATCAGATCAGCATGGCACCCAGGGTTGGCGGGCGGGGATCAGATCAGCATGGCACCCAGTGTTAGCGGACGGGGAGGGGATCAGATCAGCATGGCACCCAGGGTTGGCGGGCGGGGATCAGATCAGCATGGCACCCAGTGTTGGCGGACGGGGGAGGGGATCAGACCAGCATGGCACCCAGTGTTGGCGGCGGCTCTTCCTGGCGGGGAAGATTACATCTCCTCTTCTCCGGCATTGTTTGTACAGCTCTCGCCGTTAATCTGATCCGCGGGGCAGCGCGGAGTGCCGCCTTCCTTCCTGGCACCCCATTGGAGGACTCGGCAGGAAGATGTTTGCACAAAAGCTCACACTCAGAATGTCAACACAACGTGAGAACTCCGACAGCAGAGATTTGCTGACTGGGGAGATTCACCTTCTCTATGTGTCACCAAAACAGCCGGTGACGGGCGTATTTACTTTCTACAGTGGTCACCAGGACAGGAAGTGACAGGAAATCTCCAATGGGGGGGCGTCACTTGTTCCGGTGTCACCCCACATATGATACAAATGTATATATAATATCATCTGAAGCCAGCGTTGCACATGCAGCTCCTCCCCCCACCAAAAAACTTGCGTCCCCCCAAAATCCAGCGGGTTCTGTCCCTGCGATGTCAATCCGCAGACCCGAAATGCAGCCAGTCAGCCTTTTGACATGCTGATCCCTCTCTTCGTAGGCCGGAGTCCTCCTGGCAGGACACAGGTGACACCTTAGTGGCAGACATGGAGGTGTCACCAGGATGTGAGGTGT
>NW_017307165.1:184512-185589 GCF_000935625.1 Nanorana parkeri | reverse complement strand
TAGGTCACACGTGGCCCTGAGATGCCGGTCACGGACCCCCGAACACAGGACGGGTCTAGTGAGGTGTCACAGCAATGAAACCAATTTCCTCAATTTGCACCGACGACGATCTGCAGTCACATGACACATCATTGCGTCCACACTGACAAATGGCAGCTTCCAGCACAGGCTTCTCACACAGGTGTGTCTTGTCATAGCAACGTCCCTTCAATATAATATATACTGAACTACATATGTCTTTTATCGCCAAGATGGCGAGGATCACCGACCGATATTACACAGCGCGCCAAGATGGCGAGGATCTCCGACCGATATTACACAGCGCGCCAAGATGGCGAGGATCTCCGACCGATATTACACAGCGCGCCAAGATGGCGAGGATCACCGACCGACATTACACAGCGCGCCAAGATGGCGGAGATCACTGAGCGATATTACACAGCTCGCCAAGATGGCGGAGATCACTGAGCGATATTACACAGCGCGCCAAGATGGCGGAGATCACTGAGCAATATTACACAGCTCGCCAAGATGGCGGAGATCACTGAGCAATATTACACAGCTCGCCAAGATGGCGCATGGGGCGGAGCCAGGGACAGTCAGGCTTTAAATGGGAGGGGCCTCTTACCTCTGTGCACAGGCGGTACTCCCATCTCACTGCTGACGCGCTTCACCATTATCACTGCGCCTGGAAATGAGAAGAGATCAGTGATCAGTCTGCTGCAGGCAGGAGGAAGCATTTCCTCAGTCTCCCCTCCCCCAGTGATCAGTCTGCTGCAGGCAGGAGGAAGCATTTCCTCAGCCTCCCCTCCCCCAGTGATCAGTCTGCTGCAGGCAGGAGGAAGCATTTCCTCAGCCTCCCCTCCCCCAGTGATCAGTCTGCTGCAGGCAGGAGGAAGCATTTCCTCAGTCTCCCCTCCCCCAGTGATCAGTCTGCTGCAGGCAGGAGGAAGCATTTCCTCAGTCTCCCCTCCCCCAGTGATCAGTCTGCTGCAGGCAGGAGGAAGCATTTCCTCAGTCTCCCCTCCCCCAGTGATCAGTCTGCTGCAGGCAGGAGGAAGCATTTCCTCAGTCTCC
>NW_017307165.1:182261-183615 GCF_000935625.1 Nanorana parkeri | reverse complement strand
GGTCACGGACCCCCGAACACAGGACGGGTCTAGTGAGGTGTCACAGCAATGAAACCAATTTCCTCAATTTGCACCGACGACGATCTGCAGTCACATGACACATCATTGCGTCCACACTGACAAATGGCAGCTTCCAGCACAGGCTTCTCACACAGGTGTGTCTTGTCATAGCAACGTCCCTTCAATATAATATATACTGAACTACATATGTCTTTTATCGCCAAGATGGCGAGGATCACCGACCGATATTACACAGCGCGCCAAGATGGCGAGGATCTCCGACCGATATTACACAGCGCGCCAAGATGGCGAGGATCTCCGACCGATATTACACAGCGCGCCAAGATGGCGAGGATCACCGACCGACATTACACAGCGCGCCAAGATGGCGGAGATCACTGAGCGATATTACACAGCTCGCCAAGATGGCGGAGATCACTGAGCGATATTACACAGCGCGCCAAGATGGCGGAGATCACTGAGCAATATTACACAGCTCGCCAAGATGGCGGAGATCACTGAGCAATATTACACAGCTCGCCAAGATGGCGCATGGGGCGGAGCCAGGGACAGTCAGGCTTTAAATGGGAGGGGCCTCTTACCTCTGTGCACAGGCGGTACTCCCATCTCACTGCTGACGCGCTTCACCATTATCACTGCGCCTGGAAATGAGAAGAGATCAGTGATCAGTCTGCTGCAGGCAGGAGGAAGCATTTCCTCAGTCTCCCCTCCCCCAGTGATCAGTCTGCTGCAGGCAGGAGGAAGCATTTCCTCAGTCTCCCCTCCCCCAGTGATCAGTCTGCTGCAGGCAGGAGGAAGCATTTCCTCAGTCTCCCCCCTCCCAGTGATCACTTTGTAGCAAGTCACAGAGGCTGCAGCAGGGGGCTGATCTGTGTCAGACATTTGTGAACACAGAACTGCTCAGGCACTGGGATCTGCATGACTGTGACACCTCGGAGCCGACATATCAGTACTGGAAGTAGACGGTGACCCCGGGTGAGGCCTGAACAGAGACGGCGCCGGCCTTCTGGAGAGAGAAGCAGATGAAGGGGAAGTCATGTGACCTCTAATACCTGGGAGGGTGACATGGGGGTCACCTGACATGAGTGGGGGGAGGAGGGGGGACCATAGCAGGTGCAGAACCCTTCCCTTACCTACAGAGAATGAGGTGGGATGGGGATGAGGATGACGTACAATGGGAATGAGGTGGGATGGGGATGACCACAAGTCTTTCTTGGCTACCACATGGGCACTCCCAGCACTGGTGGTGGAAAGTTCTTTGCTCTTCCAGAGGGCATATGATGAGGATGAGGATGACACTCCCCACTCGGACTAAACCTGACCAGTGAGGAAG
>NW_017307165.1:181370-182242 GCF_000935625.1 Nanorana parkeri | reverse complement strand
TGGTTCACCACACCACCAGATGGGGGAAGGATGGACATGACAGGGGTGAGGTGGCAGCTCATGAAGCAAGGGACGAGGATGATGGAGGAGAATTGTGGGTGTAGGAGTGTGAAGTTGCAGGTCAGTAATGGGAGCTGTAGTGGAGGAGGGGATGATGGGGGAGGATAGACATGACAGTGGTATGGTGGAGGAGGATGAACATGGCACTGGTGAGGTGGATACAGAAGGAGGATTATGATGGGGGTTTTAATGATGATTTTAATGATGATGGGGAGGATGGACATGACGGTGGTGAGGAGGATGGGGGCTGTGATGATGGAGGGGATAGGGATGATGGACATGACGATGGAGGAGGGGATAGGGAGGATGGACATGACAGTTGTGAGGTGGAGGAGGGGGACGATGGACATGACAGTGGTGAGGTGGAGGATGGGGGCTGTGATGATGGAGGGGATAGGGATGATGATGGGGAGGATGGACATGACGGTGGAGGGGATAGAGATGATGGACATGACGGTGGAGGGGATAGGGATGATGATGGGTTGGGGGACGATGGACATGACAGTGGTGAGGTGGAGGATGGGGGCTGTGATGATGGAGGGGATAGGGATGATGATGATGGGGAGGATGGACATGACGATGGAGGTGGGGAAAGGGATGATAGACGTGGTGGTGGTGAGGTGGCAGTTGATGGAGGCGGGCCGCCCGTTGGATGGGAGTGTACACCAGGCCGGCCTCTTCCGCCATCTTCATCCTCCAACTCCCGGTCACCATGGACGGTCTGTGGCTCCTCTCCGCCGCCTGTATCGGCTTCACCGTGTGTATGTTCTCCAGCGGCCTGTAAGTGTCACCGGATCCCCGGCCTGGAGTTC
>NW_017307165.1:179377-180923 GCF_000935625.1 Nanorana parkeri | reverse complement strand
CCCGACCCATCACTATTATTACCCTCGGGCTCCACCCGGTGGAATCACCTGTCACATCATCACAGTTCCCCCGTTATTATTATTACTGATCCTGTCATCCTCATAACAAGGATCGATCACACACACAGTCCCGGGACAGTCACAGAACCAGTTCCCGCGCAACTTCCGTGTGTCTGAAACATGGTGGGGGGTGGCGGAATAATGGTGCCAATCTGCCCCTCCGCACCTGCGGGGACCCCCAATTGTCCACCTGCCCATCACCACGTCCGTGTCCGGCCTGTCCATCTCCCCGTCGCCATGTTCGCTTGTTGCCATGTCCGCCAGTCCATCTCCATGTCACCATATTTGCCTGTCAATCTGTCGCCATGTCCGCCTGTCTTTCACTGTGTCCATCGCTATGTCCGCCTGTCTGTCGCCATGTCACTATATTTGCCTGTAAATCTGTCACCATGTCCGCCTGTCTTTCACTGTGTCCATCGCTATGTCCACCTGTTGCCATGTCCGCCTGTCTGTCGCCATATTTGCCTGTCCATCTCCATGTCCACCTGCGCCTTTCCCGTCCGTCACCTTGTCCACCTGCGCCTTTCCCGTCCGTCACCTTGTCCACCAGCCCATCTGTCGCCATGTCCGTCAGTCTGTCCCCCATCCCGTGTTGTGTCTATCACCATGTCCGCCTGTCCCTCTGCCCGTCTCTCTATCACTACACCCAGTGATGTCAGATTTTGTGCGCAGTGTTCCCCATGATAATAAATGTCGGTTCAACAGCTGACATCGGCCTCCATTATGTGGCTGCCATCGCCCGTAGCAACCATCCAGCAGCATCACTCATGTCTTGTCTTGCCCCCCCCTTCCTCAGGTCGGATCTCCGGCTCATGGTCTCCAGGCAGAATGTGGACAATATCCAGTTCCTGCCGTTCCTCACCACAGATGTGAAGTAGGTTTGGCTCCTCCTGCACTTCTGTCATGTATTGGGTGAGTCCGGGGGGTCTGCATGCACACTTACCTGCAGGAGAGCCGTGTGTGTGTGCGGATGTATGAGTCTCATCATGGTGGGTGACTGTTACTAGGAGTCCGGCTTTGGTCAATCTCTAGACTTCCTGTCATGACATTGAGGTTCTGCACCGGCCTCCGGTGGACGGGTGGCATGGCAGGTGTAGGCGTCACCCAGTTCCATCTGTGCGCCAATGGCTCCCGTGGGCTCCTGGCCTAAGGCATGGACAAGGGATTCTGGGTAACCAGTCTGACCTCCATAATGAGGCCTCATAACACAACTGGTAAAAAAGAGAGGGCTAAAGATGACTGCGGTAGAAGGATAGAATGGAGGATTGTGGGTAAGGATTGGGGGTCAGCGGGCAGGATGCAGTGAGAGAAGGATTTTGGGGGCGGAGTATTGTGGGTAGTATGGTGAGTGGAGGACTGTGGGTAGTATGGTGAGTGGAGGATTGTGGGTAGTATGGTGAGTGGAGGATTGTGGGTAGTATGGTGAGTGGAGGATTGTTGGTAGTATGGTGAGTGGAGGATTGTGGGTAGTATGGTGAGTGGAGGA
>NW_017307165.1:166589-172972 GCF_000935625.1 Nanorana parkeri | reverse complement strand
GGAGGACTGTGGGTAGTGAGTGGAGGATTGTGGGTAGTGTTGTGGGCAGTACGGTGAGCGTGGCTCCTCTCTTGCAGTAACCTGGGCTGGCTGTATTACGGGTACCTGAAGGAGGACTGTGGGTAGTGAGTGGAGGACTGTGGGTAGTGAGTGGAGGACTGTGGGTAGGATTGTGGGCAGTACTGTGAGCGCGGCTCCTCTCTTGCAGTAACCTGGGCTGGCTGTATTACGGGTACCTGAAGGAGGACTGTGGGTAGTATGGTGAGTGGAGGACTGTGTGTAGTGAGTGGAGGACTGTGGGTAGTATGGTGAGTGGAGGACTGTGGGTAGTATGGTGAGTGGAGGACTGTGGGTAGTATGGTGAGTGGAGGATTGTGGGTAGTATGGTGAGTGGAGGACTGTGGGTAGTATGGTGAGTGGAGGATTGTGGGTAGTATGGTGAGTGGAGGACTGTGGGTAGTGAGTGGAGTATTGTGGGCAGTACTGTGAGCGCGGCTCCTCTCTTGCAGTAACCTGGGCTGGCTGTATTACGGGTACCTGAAGGAGGACTGTGGGTAGGGTTGCCACCTGTCCAGGATTCACCCTGACAGTTCGGGTTTTGAATGCTGTGTTCGGGTTTCATGGCAGCTGAAACACGGACACAAGATGTCAGACACACAGGGGCAACCAAAATTAAGATAGGGGCTTCTGACCCCCCCACTGAAAATAGTCTCAACTGTGATATTTACATATGAACGGGCGTAGCTATTTACATATGAATAAGCCGCAACTCCTCCCCAAAAAAAGTCTGCGCGTTGCTTAAATGTGTTTGGGTTTTGCGAAAAGGTGGCAACCCTAACTGTGGGTAGTATGGTGAGTGGAGGACTGTGGGTAGTATGGTGAGTGGAGGACTGCGGGTAGTATGGTGAGTGGAGGACTGTGGGTAGTATGGTGAGTGGAGGACTGTGGGTAGTATGGTGAGTGGAGGACTGTCGGTAGTAGGGTGAGTGGAGGACTGCGGGTAGTAGCGTAAGTGGAGGACTGTGGGTAGTATGGTGAGTGGAGGATTGTGGGTAGTGAGTGGAGTATTGTGGGCGGAGTATTGTGGGCAGTACGGTGAGCGTGGCTCCTCTCTTGCAGTAACCTGGGCTGGCTGTATTACGGGTACCTGAAGGAGGACTGTGGGTAGTGAGTGGAGGATTGTGGGAAGTGAGTGGAGGATTGTGGGTAGTGAGTGGAGTATTGTGGGCGGAGTATTGTGGGCAGTACGGTGAGCGTGGCTCCTCTCTTGCAGTAACCTGGGCTGGCTGTATTACGGGTACCTGAAGGAGGACTGTGGGTAGTGAGTGGAGGATTGTGGGAAGTGAGTGGAGGATTGTGGGTAGTGAGTGGAGTATTGTGGGCGGAGTATTGTGGGCAGTACGGTGAGCGTGGCTCCTCTCTTGCAGTAACCTGGGCTGGCTGTATTACGGGTACCTGAAGGAGGACTGTGGGTAGTGAGTGGAGGATTGTGGGAAGTGAGTGGAGGATTGTGGGTAGTGAGTGGAGTATTGTGGGCGGAGTATTGTGGGCAGTACGGTGAGCGTGGCTCCTCTCTTGCAGTAACCTGGGCTGGCTGTATTACGGGTACCTGAAGGAGGACTGTGGGTAGTGAGTGGAGGATTGTGGGAAGTGAGTGGAGGATTGTGGGTAGTGAGTGGAGTATTGTGGGCGGAGTATTGTGGGCAGTACGGTGAGCGTGGCTCCTCTCTTGCAGTAACCTGGGCTGGCTGTATTACGGGTACCTGAAGGAGGACTGTGGGTAGTGAGTGGAGGATTGTGGGAAGTGAGTGGAGGATTGTGGGTAGTGAGTGGAGTATTGTGGGCGGAGTATTGTGGGCAGTACGGTGAGCGTGGCTCCTCTCTTGCAGTAACCTGGGCTGGCTGTATTACGGGTACCTGAAGGAGGACTGTGGGTAGTGAGTGGAGGATTGTGGGAAGTGAGTGGAGGATTGTGGGTAGTGAGTGGAGTATTGTGGGCGGAGTATTGTGGGCAGTACGGTGAGCGTGGCTCCTCTCTTGCAGTAACCTGGGCTGGCTGTATTACGGGTACCTGAAGGAGGACTGTGGGTAGTGAGTGGAGGATTGTGGGAAGTGAGTGGAGGATTGTGGGTAGTGAGTGGAGTATTGTGGGCGGAGTATTGTGGGCAGTACGGTGAGCGTGGCTCCTCTCTTGCAGTAACCTGGGCTGGCTGTATTACGGGTACCTGAAGGAGGACTGTGGGTAGTGAGTGGAGGATTGTGGGAAGTGAGTGGAGGATTGTGGGTAGTGAGTGGAGTATTGTGGGCGGAGTATTGTGGGCAGTACGGTGAGCGTGGCTCCTCTCTTGCAGTAACCTGGGCTGGCTGTATTACGGGTACCTGAAGGAGGACTGTGGGTAGTGAGTGGAGGATTGTGGGAAGTGAGTGGAGGATTGTGGGTAGTGAGTGGAGTATTGTGGGCGGAGTATGTGGGTAGTGTTGTGGGCAGTACGGTGAGCGTGGCTCCTCTCTTGCAGTAACCTGGGCTGGCTGTATTACGGGTACCTGAAGGAGGACTGGACTCTGATGACGGTGAACACCATCGGGGCCTCTCTGCAGACGCTGTACATGGCGGCCTTCATCTTCTATTCCCCGGAGAAGGTACTGCCATCTCTCTGTGTGTGTGTCTCCCTCGTGTCGCTGCACACATCTGACGCTTGTCTTTCTCCTCCGCAGCATCACGCGCTCTCTCAGATCCTCCTGGCGCTGGTGGTTCTGGTTTTGGGGTTCCTCTACTTCTCCCTGTGGACCCCCGATGTGGCCGTCCGCCTGAACCAGCTGGGCCTCTTCTGCAGCCTCTTCACCATCAGCATGTACTTATCTCCGCTGGCCGACCTGGTAAGTCTCCTCCCTCTTTGGGAGTGGGCGGAGCTTGAACCCCGGGGACACACTCTCTGCCTTTTCCCCACGCTCGCCCTCAGTGGGTGTGGCCGGATCTCAGGAGGAAGTCTGATTGGGTGTATAAGTAGTAGTGGGCGGGGCTTTGGTTATCCTGGTACAGATAATCCATGGTGTGCTCCTCCCCCTCCTCCAGGCTCAGATCATCAGAACCAAATCCACCAAGTGCCTGTCCTTCCCGCTGACCGTCACCACCCTCCTGGCCTCCACGTCCTGGGTGCTGTACGGCAGGCAGCTCAGCGATGCCTACATCATGGTGAGTGCGCATTCCGTGTCTCATGTCTGTCTGTGGAGGGTGAATGTGGGGTCCTCACTGTCATGTCTGTCCTGCAGGTTCCAAACCTCCCCGGTATAGTGACCAGCCTGCTGCGGATCTGGCTGTTCTGGCGCTACCCACAGGAGCAACCGTCCTACCGCAACCTTCCAGCCTGAGACCGCCGCCAGGAGCACCGAGTGCCCGAATCTGACCGCGGCGTCGCACATTATCTGTGGGGGTTATACTGGGCCTTTCTAGATGGTTCTCTCTCACCTCTCGGGGCTCTCTATACATTGCTCTGTCACCTCTCGGGGCTCTCTATACGGGGCCTCTGTCTCTTCTGGGGCCCGGGGGCTCTCTATACATTGCTCTGTCACCTCTGGGGGCTCTCTATACGAGGCCTAGGCTCTTCTGGGGCCCGGGGCTCTCTATACATTGCTCTGTCACCTCTGGGGGCTCCCTATACGGGGCCTCTGTCTCTTCTGGGGCCCGGGGCTCTCTATACATTGCTCTGTCACCTCTGGGGGCTCCCTATACGGGGCCTCTGTCTCTTCTGGGGCCCGGGGCTCTCTATACATTGCTCTGGGGGCTCTCTATACGGGGCCTCGGGCTCTTTATGCAGTGCTCTGTCACCTCCGGGGGCTCCCTATACGGGGCCTCTGTCTCTTCTGGGGCCCGGGGTTCTCTATGCAGTGCTCTGTCTCTATGCTGTACTCTCTCACTTCTGGGGCCCTTTATATGGGGCTCTGTCTCCTCTGGGACTTTCTATATGGTGCTCTGTCTCTTCAGGGGCCCTCTGTAATTTGCTGTCACTTCTGGGGCCCTTTATAAGGGGCTCTATCTCCTCTGGGACTTTCTATATGGTGATCTGTTACTTCTGGGGCCCTTTTATACTGTGCTGTCACTTCTGGGGCCCTTTATGGTGGGCTCTATCTCTTTTGGGGCTCTATATATGGTGCTCTGTCTCTTTTGGGGCCCTTTATGGTCGGCTCTATCTCTTCTGGGGCTTTCTATATGGTGCTCTGCCTCTCCTGGGGCCCTTTATACTGTGATGTCACTTCTGGGGCCCTTTATGGTCTGCTCTATCTCTTTTGGGGCCCTTTATATGCGGCTCTGTCTATTCAGGGACTCCCTATACTATGCTCTGTTACCTTTGGGCCCTCTATACTCTGCTGTTACTTCCGGGGCCCTTTATGGTCGACTCCATCTCTTCTGGGGCCCTCCATAGGGTGCTCCGTCTCTTCTGGGGCCCGGGGCTCTCTATACCGGGCTGGGTCACCTCTGGGTCTTCTAAACACGAATGCACTTTGATATTGGGAGAGGCGAAGGGGACCTGCGGGGCCACAGCAGATTAGCGGGGCATTGATCTCTCAGGGGTGGGAGGGGATTTGAGCTGACGCAGCGGTTAGCATTGTGTAGCCCCCTCTGACCCCACCCGGGGCCACTCAGCACTTCACTTGTGTCTGAGTCAGGACAGACAGAGCTCGGCCTCAACAACAGGAAACCCGCCGAGTGACAGGAGACTGGCTGTCATCGGGACACGGACAGTCCATTGTACGCAGAGCTGATGACTGAGCGCACTCCCATCGTTCGGGAAACGGGGCCACAGCATGGAACACACTCCCGTCATATAGGAGACAAGGGCCCCGCTCTGTGCGCACAGCACGGAACACACTCCCATCACACGAGAGACAAGGGCCCCGCTCTGTGCCCACAGCATGGAACACACTCCCGTCACACGAGAGACAAGGGCCCCGCTCTGTGCACACAGCATGGAACACACTCCCGTCACACGAGAGACAAGGGCCCCGCTCTGTGCACACAGCATGGAACACACTCCCGTCACACGAGAGACAAGGGCCCCGCTCTGTGCGCACAGCATGGAACACACTCCCGTCACATAGGAGACAAGGGCCCCGCTCTGTGCGCACAGCATGGAACACACTCCCATCACATAGGAGACAAGGGCCCCGCTCTGTGCACACAGCATGGAACACACTCCCATCACACGGGAGACAAGGGCCCCGCTTTGTGTGTACAGTCATGTTGTTTGGGGACAGGTTTTTGTTTTTTGCACACTCATGGCCGCTGACAGGAGGACACACCCCTTTGCAGCCTGATTTCTAAAAATATTTGGCAAGTCCCCCGGGAAGTTAAACAACTATTTATAATGAGGTCAGGGCGGCCTTGCTGGGACTTGTAGTCCCCCAGCGGGTTGGAGAGCCTCAGCCTTATCTGCAGCCCTGAAGGTCCCCCTTGCCTCTGTCTTCTCAGATTTCTGACCACAATGGCCGGTGCCTTAGTTCTGGTGACAGGGCCTCTTTACCGTGCACGCCAGTAGTAAATATCTTTGTACGATTATTTTATAATAAATCATATATGTTTTCCACACACGTGTCCTGTGTGTGCCTCACTCTGGTCACCTGACACAGACGTCGGCAAGCTAGCTGGAATACATACGGTCTTAGTACTCTGAGGTGATCTCAGCGGGGATCACATGACCCAATGCCTCGGCTTACAGGTGCACGAGCAGCACTGGGGGAGGTTCTGTAATATAACATGGAATGTGGAGACCTGATCCGTGTACAAAGCTGAACTGTTCTCTCTACAAAGCTGGGCTGGGCCCCAAATTCCTCCCCTCCCAGTAAAGTTCTGGCAGTCAGTGAAGCTCCTCCCCCCTCTTCCAGCGTGTCGCTGTGGGCGGAGCTTACTCCGTTCTGCGGATCAGCTGCTAAATCCTATTAGGAATCGCCTCAGTGACCGTCAAGTGTGCAAATCTTCCAGAGGCTTACCTCATGTTACTGGCTGTGACGGACGCTGCTTTCAGTCATGTGACTCGAATTGTCATCTCCTATTGGCCACTTGGGGAAAATGTGCTTTCTTGCTGTGTTCCCGGCCAGCTCGGGGTCTCACTCCTCTTCATGCACCCGGGAACTCATCTCAGGGATGGTGGGAGCCCCTCATAATGTGCACAGACCCAGGAACTCAGCTCAGGGATGGTGGGAGCCCCTCATAATGGGCACAGCAGGTGTACAGACCCGGGAACTCAGCACAGGGATGGTGGGAGCTCCTCATAATGGGCACAGCAGGTGTACAGACCCGGGAACTCAGCACAGGGATGGTGGGAGCTCCTCATAATGGGCACAGCAGGTGTACAGACCCGGGAACTCAGCACAGGGATGGTGGGAGC
>NW_017307165.1:162649-164821 GCF_000935625.1 Nanorana parkeri | reverse complement strand
GGGGGGTTCTTCTTCAGCACCCAACACTGAAATATGACTTTTGGGTGAGATTTCCTGTCTGGGTGCGGAGAACGGGTGGATGTGCTGGCACTAGCTGTGGGTTGCTGGCGTGGGAAGGAGGAAGAGCAGCACCCGGGAGGGACAGGCTGGATTACAGGAGACGTGTTCCAGCTTGTGAGGTGACGGAGTCCGGGATCAAGCGCTGCCCTGCCAAGGCCCTGGAGGATTCTGGGTAGGAGCACTGACAGCAGACATGGGGAGTGCTGCACATGGCCGACGTACATCACCTGCAGCAACCCAAAACACGTGTACTGCCTGCTATGGGGACCCCAAATATGACACGGCCTCCCCGCAAGGGCCCGATCAACCACAAGGCTTCACGGGAGGGAGCTCAGGGCCCGCCTAGAATCTCTGTGCACTCTGGGGAGGGGACACGTCACATATATGTAACAGTGTATCACAACGATTATATGTTCAGGAACCCCAGAGTGGCCATGGGAACCAGCAGCAAGGGGTTAAATGAATTTAGACTGGCCTGGAGGGGCCCTATACACATGTAGACTGTGGCCTGGAGGGGCCCTATACACATGAAGATGGTGGCCTGGAGGGGCCCTATACACATGTAGACTGTGGCCTGGAGGGGCCCTATACACATGTAGATGGTGGCCTGGAGGGGCCCTATACACATGTAGACTGTGGCCTGGAGGGGCCCTTTAGGCATGTAAACAGTGGACTGAAAGGGGCCCTTTACAAGTATAAACAGTGGCCTGGGGGGGGGCCCAATAAACATATAGATGGTGGCCTGGAGGGGCCCAAAGCTTTTACCCAACACTGGTGAGAGATGACCATGGGGCGTTCTCAACTTTACAATGAATGATGACCCGCCCACCACTACAGGGCAACGTGTCACCTCCCCAGAGCTGCATCCAACAACAACAAGCACACTGGAATCAGCTTTGTACTCTTAAGCGTTTATTACTCGATTGGTGTGCAGGAGCTCCGCTGGAAGCTGCACACAGATCACATCCGTACAATCTGCTACCTGTAAGAGGAATTGTATGTATACCTCACAGCGGCAGAGGTCACCTGACATTCAACCACAGGAAGTGGGCATGGCTACAAAGATCAGATTGGATGAGGGGTGGGCAACCTCCAGCTTTTGTGGAACTACAACTCTCATGAGGCAGTGCAAGACTCAGGCATGACTCCCAGAGGTTGAGGCATGATGGGATTTGTAGTTTTATCACAGCTGGAGGGCCGAGGTTGCCTAACCCTGAATTGGATGGGCAGCTGTGATTGCACAGTTCTATGTGGTGCTCCCTATGGAGTCCCCGCCTCCTGGCCTGTCCGTGTGTGTCATGAAGAGGACCTGTCTGATGAACCATGTGACCGGTGGCTAAGAGGGTTACTGAGTGCGAGAAGCTCCGCCCCTAACGTTGGTTACGGTGCAGTCTGGTGATAGCTCCACCTCCAAGGTTGGTCACAGCGCAATCTGGTGATGGCTCCACCCCCCAAGGTAATCACTGTGCAGCCTGGTGATGGCTCCGCCTCCAACATTAGTCACTGCAGTCAGGTGATGGCTCCGCCCACTCGACCCACAATGCCCTTTCAGAAGCTCATCCCCCTCCGGCTCAGCTCCTTCTTGGCCTGGCCGATTTGCTCCTGCAGCTCGCGGGCCGCGTCCTCGCAGTCGTTGAAGGTGGCCACGCGATAGCCGATAGTCGCCAGAGAGTAACAGCCGAAGGCCACCAGCAGGTAGACGGGGAAGGGCCAGACCACCTCCCGGCAGGCCCGGGGCGGCTCCAGACCCAGCAGGTCAAAGGTCAGCGTTGCCCAGGCTCCGCCCAGGAGGATCAATCCCAGCAGCCACTGTGCCAACTTAGTCATGTCTGTAGCTGAGGAGAGAGAGGGAGAGTCAGAGAATGATCTTCCTGTGTACCCCTATATTCCTCAACCCCCCCTTATATATTCCCCACTGGACAGAAGAGGGTGAGGTCACGGTATGATCTCTCTGTCTACCCCCATATTCATATTCCCCACTGGGGAAGAGAGGGTGAGGTCAGTGAATGATCTCCCATGTGTTCCCCTATATATTCCCTACTGGAGAGAAGGGGGTGGAGTCAGTGGCTGATCTCCCTGTGTATCCCCATATCAACCCCTATATATTCCTCC
>NW_017307165.1:161004-162611 GCF_000935625.1 Nanorana parkeri | reverse complement strand
AGTAAATAATCTGTGTACCTCAATATGCCTACATATTGAAGGGGGTGCGGTGCCGGAGAATGACCTCCCTATGTATCACCAATATCCATACACCCCCACCAGCCCCCCAATACCTCCCCATGAGTATTCATACACTGAGGCTGTGTGTTTATTCTAAATGTGCCTCAACACATTAGGAAATGGCACGGCACACCTTGTGCTGCACTATAGTATAGGTTTGTGTCTAAAGTGCTGTGACACTTAACATGGGCCCCAATACAATACACACTGTACGGGTGTAGAAGGGGGACACTGATCACACAAAATGTGTCAGCTCCCCTCCCCCCAGGCCTCATTTAGGATGGAGAAGTACATACAGGCACTTCCTGTCCCTGAAATAGGCAGGAAGTGTGGAGGAATTTCCACAAGCTGAAGAAAAAATCCCTTTAGTCGTCACCAGGCGTCCCAACTGGAGATATTTTCCCTCACTTCCTGTTCAAGTGACAGTAGTTTCCATATGCCTCTGCTCTTAGCCACGTCATACGCAGGCCGACTGCACAGGAAGTAACTTGTGTGCTTATAAATGTTTCCCTTCGCTCACCTCTGTTATCCCCGTTTATTAAAAGGAACCTGCAATCCTCATCTTTCCTTTATCAGGAAGCCACTGACCCGGAAGAAACATCCAACCGAACTTCCAGCTCAGCTAATTAAGGGTAAAGATGACTTCTTCCCTTATGCTGACAGGTTCTCGTTGTGTATCCCCGGGAAGAATCTCTACTGCCACATTAACTCACCCGGTTCCTCCACCGGACTGCGTCTCGCTTCCGGTGTGTGGCAGGAAGCGGCACCAGGGGAAGCTGGGAGATGTAGTCCGGGGAGGAGTCATGTAATTCCCGTGTGCCCCGCCCAGCACTTTACATAGAACGGTGATCCCGGGCTCCATATATGGGACAGTGAGGGTCACGTGTCCGGTACATACATTGTTATCATGGATTGTAACATTGTATACATGGTTCTTATTGCTCTGTGTCTGTTCTGGACAGGAAGTGATGGGAAATAAAAAATGGTACTGTCACCAGACCAGGAAGTGAGGGTAAAGCGTCCAATGGGGACACTTATTCTGGTGACAACTATATGAGTATTTACTGCCTCTTCCTGTTGTGTCTCCCGGACAGGAAGTAATGGTAACTATCACCAGCGGGGACACAAATTGAAGTCAAGCCTTCTCTGCTCCTTTCAAAACCAACCGAAGATTAGCGCTGCATTTGCTGTAATAGAACACACGCACTACACCACGGTATATGTCTGCACTCTGTTGTACAAAATGGCGCTCACACGCGTTGCCTGTGTTCTCCACTCATAATGAATGAAGCCCATGTACTAAGTGGGAGGATGACACTCCTCTGACCCCCAGAGCTGACACTCAGCCTTCCATGGCCCCGAACCCTGACTGAGCCTTCAATGTGGGGAAGGATCGGATTTTCTCTATGGGGGAGATTTCCATCACTTCTTGTATGAGTCAGGTGACCACCTCTGACATTATACTATTTCCTGTATGAGTGTCACAGGGACAGGAAGTGAGGAGGACACACCAGACACACATTTGAACTCTTCCCCCCACTCCTCCC
>NW_017307165.1:157104-160983 GCF_000935625.1 Nanorana parkeri | reverse complement strand
GTGTGAGAGAGGAAGCAGCTGCTTCCCGGCTCCTCCGTCTGCCACAACAAGGTTCCCAGCCGCCGCCGCAACCTCGCGCCCTCCTGCCACCTCACCGAGGAATCGCGCGTCACATAGAGAGGTTCACCCAAACATTCACCGTCTGTATAATACAACCAATGTCACATTCACTGTCTCTGTAATACCACCAATGTCACATTCACCGTCTGTATAATACAACCAATGTCACATTCACCGTCTCTCTAATACAACCAATGTCACATTCACCGTCTGTGTAATACAACCAATGTCACATTCACTGTCTGTATAATACAACCAATATCACATTCACCGTCTCTCTAATACAACCAATGGCACATTCACCGTCTGTATAATACAACCAATGTCACATTCACCGTCTCTCTAATATAACCAATGTCACATTCACCGTCTGTGTAATACAACCAATGTCACATTCACCGTCTGTGTAATACAACCAATGTCACATTCACCGTCTCTCTAATACAACCAATGTCACATTCACCGTCTGTATAATACAACCAATGTCACATTCACCGTCTCTGTAATACAACCAATGTCACATTCACCGTCTCTATAATACAACCATGTCACATTGACAGCCTGTGTAATACAACCAATGTCACATTCACCGTCTGTGTAATACAACCAATGTCACATTCACCGTCTCTCTAATACAACCAATGTCACATTCACCGGATTGGAATGATCGTTAGTTTCATATTGTAATCATTGACTTATGTCAAATTGGCAACAATCGTCTCAACGTCACTGACTCCGCCCACACACCCGGATCAGCCAATCACTGACCAGACATTTGGCTGCGTTCATTACATTGATCACATGTCACCCGATCACCATAACGATCAATTCCCAATCAGATTGGATCGTTCACTGACTCTGCTTTCAATATAGAGATCAACACATTATAACACAGAGGACGACACATTATAACGCGGAGGAGACATAACGCGGAGGACGATACATTATAACGCGGAGGACGAGACATTATAACGCGGAGGACGAGACATTATAACGCGGAGGACGAGACATTATAACGCGGAGGACGAGACATTATAACGCGGAGGACGAGACATTATAACGCGGAGGACGAGACATTATAACGCGGAGGACGAGACATTATAACGCGGAGGACGAGACATTATAACGCGGAGGACGAGACATTATAACGCGGAGGACGAGACATTATAACGCGGAGGACGAGACATTATAACGCGGAGGACGAGACATTATAACGCGGAGGACGAGACATTATAACGCGGAGGACGAGACATTATAACGCGGAGGACGAGACATTATAACGCGGAGGACGAGACATTATAACGCGGAGGACGAGACATTATAACGCGGAGGACGAGACATTATAACGCGGAGGACGAGACATTATAACGCGGAGGACGAGACATTATAACGCGGAGGACGAGACATTATAACGCGGAGGACGAGACATTATAACGCGGAGGACGAGACATTATAACGCGGAGGACGAGACATTATAACGCGGAGGACGAGACATTATAACGCGGAGGACGAGACATTATAACGCGGAGGACGAGACATTATAACGCGGAGGACGAGACATTATAACGCGGAGGACGAGACATTATAACGCGGAGGACGAGACATTATAACGCGGAGGACGAGACATTATAACGCGGAGGACGAGACATTATAACGCGGAGGACGAGACATTATAACGCGGAGGACGAGACATTATAACGCGGAGGACGAGACATTATAACGCGGAGGACGAGACATTATAACGCGGAGGACGAGACATTATAACGCGGAGGACGAGACATTATAACGCGGAGGACGAGACATTATAACGCGGAGGACGAGACATTATAACGCGGAGGACGAGACATTATAACGCGGAGGACGAGACATTATAACGCGGAGGACGAGACATTATAACGCGGAGGACGAGACATTATAACGCGGAGGACGAGACATTATAACGCGGAGGACGAGACATTATAACGCGGAGGACGAGACATTATAACGCGGAGGACGAGACATTATAACGCGGAGGACGAGACATTATAACGCGGAGGACGAGACATTATAACGCGGAGGACGAGACATTATAACGCGGAGGACGAGACATTATAACGCGGAGGACGAGACATTATAACGCGGAGGACGAGACATTATAACGCGGAGGACGAGACATTATAACGCGGAGGACGAGACATTATAACGCGGAGGACGAGACATTATAACGCGGAGGACGAGACATTATAACGCGGAGGACGAGACATTATAACGCGGAGGACGAGACATTATAACGCGGAGGACGAGACATTATAACGCGGAGGACGAGACATTATAACGCGGAGGACGAGACATTATAACGCGGAGGACGAGACATTATAACGCGGAGGACGAGACATTATAACGCGGAGGACGAGACATTATAACGCGGAGGACGAGACATTATAACGCGGAGGACGAGACATTATAACGCGGAGGACGAGACATTATAACGCGGAGGACGAGACATTATAACGCGGAGGACGAGACATTATAACGCGGAGGACGAGACATTATAACGCGGAGGACGAGACATTATAACGCGGAGGACGAGACATTATAACGCGGAGGACGAGACATTATAACGCGGAGGACGAGACATTATAACGCGGAGGACGAGACATTATAACGCGGAGGACGAGACATTATAACGCGGAGGACGAGACATTATAACGCGGAGGACGAGACATTATAACGCGGAGGACGAGACATTATAACGCGGAGGACGAGACATTATAACGCGGAGGACGAGACATTATAACGCGGAGGACGAGACATTATAACGCGGAGGACGAGACATTATAACGCGGAGGACGAGACATTATAACGCGGAGGACGAGACATTATAACGCGGAGGACGAGACATTATAACGCGGAGGACGAGACATTATAACGCGGAGGACGAGACATTATAACGCGGAGGACGAGACATTATAACGCGGAGGACGAGACATTATAACGCGGAGGACGAGACATTATAACGCGGAGGACGAGACATTATAACGCGGAGGACGAGACATTATAACGCGGAGGACGAGACATTATAACGCGGAGGACGAGACATTATAACGCGGAGGACGAGACATTATAACGCGGAGGACGAGACATTATAACGCGGAGGACGAGACATTATAACGCGGAGGACGAGACATTATAACGCGGAGGACGAGACATTATAACGCGGAGGACGAGACATTATAACGCGGAGGACGAGACATTATAACGCGGAGGACGAGACATTATAACGCGGAGGACGAGACATTATAACGCGGAGGACGAGACATTATAACGCGGAGGACGAGACATTATAACGCGGAGGACGAGACATTATAACGCGGAGGACGAGACATTATAACGCGGAGGACGAGACATTATAACGCGGAGGACGAGACATTATAACGCGGAGGACGAGACATTATAACGCGGAGGACGAGACATTATAACGCGGAGGACGAGACATTATAACGCGGAGGACGAGACATTATAACACGGAGGAGGAGACATTATAACGCGGAGGACGAGACATTATAACGCTGATGACGATACATTATAACGCGGAGGAGGAGACATTATAACGTTGAGGATGAGACATTATAACGCGGAGGACTAGACATTATAACGCGGAGGAGGAGACATTATAACGCGGAGGACGACACATTATAACGCGGAGGACGAGACATTATAACGCGGAGGACAAGACATTATAACGCGGAGGAGGAGACATTATAACGCGGAGGAAGAGACATTATAACGCGGAGGAAGAGACATTATAACGCGGAGGAGGAGACATTATAACGCGGAGGA
>NW_017307165.1:145331-156202 GCF_000935625.1 Nanorana parkeri | reverse complement strand
CCACCGAGCTGAGCTCACCGTTCCCACCAATCACAGGAAACCGCAGCGTGAGAGAGGAGACCACCGACCCCTCACCTCCCCACCAATCAACACCCCCACAGTATATCATGTGGGGGCCACGGACACCAGCCAACCCGGCTCCTTCCCATAACCAATCACAGACTTCACAATCTGACCATACAATCTCTGTACAATCAGACCTGTGTGATATGAGGAGGAGGGGCCTCGTGCTGCACGGTTGTTGGCGATTGGACAATCAGATTGTACCGTGTGCGGGGAGATCGGTGCTCTCTGATTGGATGCGGCAGATTTGTGTATTATGGGTGAGCGAGTTCTCTCCCCCCATCCCCCGTCTGTCCGTCTGTCTATCTGTCTGTGTCACCTCCCAGGTGTTCTGCGGCTTCCAGTCTAGACACACTCCTGACACAGCGCGGCCCAGACCGCTGACTCCACACACACCTGGCTCCGCCCCAACTGCTGACTCCGCACACACCTGGCCCCGCCCCGACTGCTGACTCCGCCCCAACTGCTATCTCCGCACACACCTGGCTCCGTCCCAACTGCTGACTCCGCACACACCTGGCCCCGCCCCGACTGCTGACTCCGCCCCAACTGCTATCTCCGCACACACCTGGCTCCGTCCCAACTGCTGACTCCGCACACACCTGGCCCCGCCCCGACTGCTGACTCCGCCCCAACTGCTATCTCCGCACACACCTGGCTCCGTCCCAACTGCTGACTCCGCACACACCTGGCCCCGCCCCGACTGCTGACTCCGCCCCAACTGCTATCTCCGCACACACCTGGCTCCGTCCCAACTGCTGACTCCGCACACACCTGGCCCCGCCCCGACTGCTGACTCCGCCCCAACTGCTATCTCCGCACACACCTGGCTCCGTCCCAACTGCTGACTCCGCACACACCTGGCCCCGCCCCGACTGCTGACTCCGCCCCAACTGCTATCTCCGCACACACCTGGCTCCGTCCCAACTGCTGACTCCGCACACACCTGGCCCCGCCCCGACTGCTGACTCCGCCCCAACTGCTATCTCCGCACACACCTGGCTCCGTCCCAACTGCTGACTCCGCACACACCTGGCCCCGCCCCGACTGCTGACTCCGCCCCAACTGCTATCTCCGCACACACCTGGCTCCGTCCCAACTGCTGACTCCGCACACACCTGGCCCCGCCCCGACTGCTGACTCCGCCCCAACTGCTATCTCCGCACACACCTGGCTCCGTCCCAACTGCTGACTCCGCACACACCTGGCCCCGCCCCGACTGCTGACTCCGCCCCAACTGCTATCTCCGCACACACCTGGCTCCGTCCCAACTGCTGACTCCGCACACACCTGGCCCCGCCCCGACTGCTGACTCCGCCCCAACTGCTATCTCCGCACACACCTGGCTCCGTCCCAACTGCTGACTCCGCACACACCTGGCCCCGCCCCGACTGCTGACTCCGCCCCAACTGCTATCTCCGCACACACCTGGCTCCGTCCCAACTGCTGACTCCGCACACACCTGGCCCCGCCCCGACTGCTGACTCCGCCCCAACTGCTATCTCCGCACACACCTGGCTCCGTCCCAACTGCTGACTCCGCACACACCTGGCCCCGCCCCGACTGCTGACTCCGCCCCAACTGCTATCTCCGCACACACCTGGCTCCGTCCCAACTGCTGACTCCGCACACACCTGGCCCCGCCCCAACTGCTATCTCCGCACACACCTGGCTCCGTCCCAACTGCTGACTCCGCACACACCTGGCTCCGTCCCAACTGCTGACTCCGCACACACCTAGCACATCAGATTGTCAGCTCTGCAGGTAAACAGGACGGGGGCAGGGGGGGGGCTGTCTGACCGCACACCGGGACAAGGGGACGATTGTTCGCTGGATTCCTCGCCGCGCCCTTCCCGTCTCCCAGAATCCCCCTGCCAGGTTTTGGTGTGTGAGAGTTCCCCTCACCACCTAGGTGGTCACTGAAACAGGAAGTGAGGGGAAATCTGTTCAACCCTAAAAGGATGACCCCCATCCTGGCCATTGTGGACGTGCAAAGGATTCTTTACTGTAAGAGCTGGCAGTGCGGAGCCTTGTATATATGGAGGTCAGTCTGAGGGAAGTGTTTTTTGCTGTAAGAGCTGACAGTACAAAGCCCTGTACATATGGAGATTGGTCTGAGGGAAGTGTTGGCCGGTGTGAGGGAATATGTTCCAGTACATATGGAGGTCAGTCTGAGGGAAGTGTTCTTTACTGTAAGAGCTGACAGTGCGGAGCCCTGTACATATGGAGGTCAGTCTGAGGGAAGTGTTCTTTACTGTAAGAGCTGACAGTGCGGAGCCCTGTACATATGGAGGTCAGTCTGAGGGAAGGGTTCTTTACTGTTAAGAGCTGACAGTGCTGAGCCCTGTACATATGGAGGTCAGTCTGAGGGAAGTGTTCTTTACTGTAAGAGCTGACAGTGCCAAGCCCTGTACATATGGAGGTCAGTATGAGGGAAGTGTTCTTTACTGTAAGAGCTGGCAGTACAAAGCCCTGTACATATGGAAGTCAGTATGAGCGAAGTGTTCTCTACTGTAAGAGCTGTCAGTGCGGAGCATTGTATATATGGGGGTCAGTATGAGGGAAGTCTTCTTTACTGTAAGACCTGAGAGTGCGGAACCTTGTACATATGGAGGTCAGTCTGAGGGAAGTGTTCTTCACTGTAAGAGCTGACAGTGCCAAGCCCTGTACATATGGAGGTCAGTATGAGGGAAGTGTTCTTTACTGTAAGAGCTGGCAGTGCGGAGCCTTGTACATATGGAGGTCAGTCGGAGGGAAGTGTTCTTTACTGTAAGAGCTGGCAGTGCGGAGCCTTGTACATATGGAGGTCAGTCGGAGGGAAGTGTTCTTTACTGTAAGAGCTGGCAGTGCGGAGCACTGTACATATGGAGGTCGGTCTGAGGGAAGTGTTCTCTACTGTAAGAGCTGGCAATGCGGAGCCCTGTACATATGGAGGTCAGTATGAGGGAAGTGTTCTTTACTGTAAGAGCTGACAGTGCGGAGTCTTGTACATATGGAGGTCAGTCTGAGGGAAGTGTTCTTTACTGTAAGAGCTGGCAGTGCGGAGCCTTGTACATATGGAGATCAGTCTGAGGGAAGTGTTCTCTACTGTAAGAGCTGACAGTACAAAGCCCTGTACATATGGAGGTCAGTCTGAGGGAAGTGTTCTTTACTGTAATAGCTGGCAGTGCGGAGCCCTGTACATATGGAGGTCAGTATGAGGGAAGTGTTCTTTACTGTAAAAGCTGGCATTGCGGAGCCCTGCACATATGGAGGTCAGTCTGAGGGAAGTGTTCTCTACTGTAAGAGCTGACAGTACAAAGCCCTGTACATATGGAGGTCAGTCTGAGGGAAGTGTTCTTTACTGTAAGAGCTGGCAGTGCGGAGCCCTGTACATATGGAGGTCAGTATGAGGGCAGTGTTCTTTACTGTAAGAGCTGTCAGTGCGGAGCCCTGTACATATGGAGGTCAGTATGAGGGAAGTGTTCTTTACTGTAAGAGCTTATAGTGTGGAGCCCTGTACATAAGGAGGTCAGTCTGAGGAAAGTGTTCTTTACTGTAAGAGCTGCCAGTGCGGAGCCCTGTACATATGGAGGTCGGCCTGAGGGACGTGTTCTTTACTGTAAGAGCTGACAGTGCAGAGCTCTGTACACATGGAGGTCAGAATGAGGGAAGCGTTCTTTACTGTAAGAGCTGACAGTGCGGAGCCCTGTACATATGGAGGTCAGTATGAGGGCAGTGTTCTTTACTGTAAGAGCTGCCAGTGCGGAGCCCTGTACATATGGAGGTCAGTATGAGGGCAGTGTTCTTTACTGTAAGAGCTGCCAGTGCGGAGCCCTGTACATATGGAGGTCAGTATGAGGGCAGTGTTCTTTACTGTAAGAGCTGGCAGTGCGGAGCATTGTATATATGGGGGTCAGTCTGAGGGAAGTGTTCTTTTCTGTAAAAGCTGGCAGTGCGGAGCATTGTATATATGGGGGTCAGTCTGAGGGAAGTGTTCTTTACTGTAAGAGCTGACAGTGCGGTGTCTTTTACATATGGAGGTCAGTCGGAGGGAAGTGTTCTTTACTGTAAGAGCTGGCAGTGCGGAGCCTTGTACATATGGAGGTCAGTATGAGGGAAGTGTTCTTTACTGTAAGAGCTGGCAGTGCTGAGCCCTGTACATATGGAGGTCAGTATGAGGGAAGTGTTCTTTACTGTAAGAGCTGACAGTGCGGAGCCCTGCACATATGGAGGTCAGTCTGAGGGAAGTGTTCTCTACTGTAAGAGCTGACAGTGTAAAGCCTTGTACATATGGAGGTCAGTTTGAGGGAAGTGTTCTTTACTGTAAGAGCTGGCAGTGCGGAGCCCTGTACATATGGAGGTCAGTATGAGGGAAGTGTTCTTTACTGTAAGAGCTGATAGTGTGGAGCCCTGTACATATGGAGGTCAGTCTGAGGAAAGTGTTCTTTACTGTAAGAGCTGACAGTCATATGGAGGTCAGTATGAGGGAAGTGTTCTTTACTGTAAGAGCTGACAGTTCGGAGCCCTGTACATATGGAGGTCAGTATGAGGGAAGTGTTATTTACTGTAAGAGCTGGCAGTGCGGAGCCTTGTACATATGGAGGACAGTATGAGTGAAGTGTTCTTTACTGTAAGAGCTGGCAGGTGGAGCCCTGTACATATGGAGGTCGGTCTGAGGGAAGTGTTCTTTACTGTAAGAGCTGACAGTGCTGAGCCCTGTACATATGGAGGTCAGTCTGAGGGAAGTGTTCTTTTCTTTAAGAGCTGAAGGTGGAGCCCTGTACATATGGAGGTCGGTCTGAGGGAAGTGTTCTTTACTGTAAGAGCTGACAGTGTGAAGCCCTGTACATATGGAGGTCGTCTGAGGGAAGTGTTCTTTACTGTAAGAGCTGACAGTGCTGAGCCCTGTACATATGGAGGTCAGTCTGAGGGAAGTGTTCTTTTCTTTAAGAGCTGAAGGTGGAGCCCTGTACATATGGAGGTCGGTCTGAGGGAAGTGTTCTTTACTGTAAGAGCTGACAGTGTGAAGCCCTGTACATATGGAGGTCGTCTGAGGGAAGTGTTCTTTACTGTAAGAGCTGGCAGTGTGAAGCCCTGTACATATGGAGGTCAGAATGAGGGAAGTGTTCTTTACTGTAAGAGCTGGCAGTGCAGAACCCTGCACATATGGAGGTCAGTCTGAGGGAAGTGTTCTTTACTGTAAGAGCTGGCAGTACAAAGCCCTGTACATATGGAGGTCAGTATGAGGGAAGTGTTCTTTACTGTAAGAGCTGACAGTTCGGAGCCCTGTACATATGGAGGTCAGTATGAGGGAAGTGTTCTTTACTGTAAGAGCTGGCAGTGCGGAGCCCTGCACATATGGAGGTGGGAAGTGTTTTTTACTGTAAGAGCTGGCAGTGCGGAGCCTTGTACATATGGAGGTAAGTATGAGGGAAGTGTTCTTTACTGTAAGAGCTGGCAGTGCGGAGCCCTGCACATATGGAGGTCAGTCTGAGGGAAGTTTTCTCTACTGTAAGAGCTGACAGTACAAAGCCCTGTACATATGAAGGTCAGTCTGAGGGAAGTGTTCTTTATTGTAAGAGCTGGCAGTGCGGAGCCTTGTATATATGAAGGTCAGTCTGAGGGAAGTGTTCTTTACTGTAAGAGCTGGCAGTGCGGAGCCCTGTACATATGGAGGTCAGTCTGAGGGAAGTGTTCTCTACTGTAAAAGCTGGCAGTGCGGAGCCCTGCACACATGGAGGTCAGTCTGAGGGAAGTGTTCGTTACTGTAAGACCTGGCCGTGCGGAGCCCTGTACATATGGAGGTCAGTATGAGGGAAGTGTTCTTTACTGTAAGAGCTGGCAGTGCTGAGCCCTGTACATATGGAGGTCAGTCTGAGGAAAGTGTTCTTTACTGTAAGAGCTGAAGGTGGAGCCTTGTATATATGGAGGTCAGAATGAGGAAAATGTTCTTTACTGTAAGAGCTGACAGTGCGGAGCCTTGTACATATGGAGGTCAGTCTGAGGGAAGTCTTCTTTACTGTAAGAGCTGGCAGTGCGGAGCCCTGTACATATGGAGGTCAGTATGAGGGAAGTGTTCTTTACTGTAAGAGCTGATAGTGTGGAGCCCTGTACATATGGAGGTTAGTCTGAGGAAAGTGTTCTTTACTGTAAGAGCTGCCTGTGCGGAGCCCTGTACATATGGAGGTCGGCCTGAGGGAAGTGTTCTTTACTGTAAGAGCTGGCAGTGCGGAGCCCTGTACATATGGAGGTAAGTATGAGGGAAGTGGTCTTTACTGTAAGAGCTGGCAGTGAGGAGTCCTGTACATATGGAGGTCAGTCTGAGGGAAGTCTTCTTTACTGTAAGAGCTGACAGTGCGGAGCCCTGTACATATGGAGGTAAGTATGAGGGAAGTGGTCTTTACTGTAAGAGCTGGCAGTGAGGAGTTGGAGGTCGGTCTGAGGGAAGTGTTCTTTACTGTAAGAGCTGACAGTGCTGAGCCCTCTACATATGGAGGTCAGTCTGAGGGAAGTGTTCTTTACTTTAAGAGCTGACAGTGTGAAGCCCTGTACATATGGAGGTCAGTCTGGGGATTTTTTTCTTACTGTGGGGGTATTGGTGATCAAGGTTAACCCAGCAGATAAGGGGGGGTATTGGTGATGTCCATGGTTGTCCTGGGTGATATTGATGGTGTCTATGGTTGTCCCGGGTGATAAGCGGGGGGTTCGGTCTGAGTTCTTTACTGTAAGAGCTGTCATTGCTGAGCCCTGTACATACGGCTTCGGTGTGAGGGAAGTGCCGGTGGAGTTCCTACACATAAGCAATAATTGATGTCTAGAACTAGTGGGCGGATTCTGGGATTTGGGGGTCACTCAGGGTCAGAAAACGAAGCTTTCCCCTCCTTGCTCTAATCTCCAGTGACAGGTCCCTCTAAGCTCCTTATATCAGGGCCCTCATTAGAGAGACCCCCCTCCCTTCCCCCCCTCCCCCATCCGATGGATTATTGGTCTGAAATTCCACTAATTGCCTAAAGAAAATAAATGTCGGTGATGGGGCGATGGCGATCGCTGACCCCAGGAGGAGGGTCTCCGCCATTCCCCCGGATCACGTTCCTTCTAATCCCGTACAGATGAGGGTGACATCATTTACTAAACCTCATCACAGGAGAGTTTGCAGTTTATCACATGGGGTGCGGGGAGCTGTAATAGTGAATAATGATATCTTCCTCCACACGGTGCTGTTTAGCATGGTGTCAGCATCACACGACTGGCTGAACAGAACTAGAAAGCTTTTGCCAGATAAAACGGATCATGTGTGTTTCTGCTGTGTAATTGGAGGTTCTGCTTTCTTTAGTTCAGGCGAGGAGATCCCCGGGTTCTCAGTACATCCTGCCCCCCCCTCCCCATTGGATCATGATATTACCTCCTCCAGTTATAGAGCTCCAGAGTGCACATCACAGGCCGCGCAGTGTACCATATACCGGGCTGCCATCTAGTGGCCACAATAGATATGACACAAACCTTCCTTAATGAGACTGATGGAGCGATGCCGCCCTCATGTGGTCAGAGAAGATATTACACTGAACTGCCTGGAGGCTGAAAGGGACCAGCATGTAATTGGACAGGTGGAGCAACGCCGCCCCCATGTGGCCACAGCAGATTATTACACTGATCCGTATCAAGCTGGCCAGAATTAGGGCAACGGACTACCCATCCCTGTCTGTGTGAACAAGAGGATCCCTAGGGTCAACAATCAGAGGCTCCCTTTAATACATTCCCCCAACTGATGACGATTTTACTATGTGTACCACCCCAACGGGACACTCCACCCTAAAGAGGTATGTCAGTTATAGGGGGAGGGACATTGCAGAAATATTGCCATCTCAGAGTCCTGAATCCTTGGGGAGGAAGTTTTGTGTTGGCAAAAGTCACCACTGGAGAGAAGTATAGTAGGGGTGAGAAGAGGGGTATAGCGGGGGTGAGAAGGGGGTATATTCATAAAACTTCTCCCTTTCATGTTCCCGCCACATAAAACCGACTCGGCTTTGTACTCCGTCTCATCAAAGGATCGCCGTCCTGTTCCCACGTCTAATAATCCCGGCGGATCGGTGACACCGACAGCAGAACAAAGTCCCACACAACCATTGGGGGTCTCCCTATTAACCCCTTCAGCTCTCTCCTCCTCCCGTATACCCCGGATGGGCCCGAGACATTTCTGCTAGCGGCCCGTTTATTGTAGAAGAACGCCGTCATTACTTGGGATAAAATACATACATTGGGTCATTTTTGGGGAAAACTCGGCTTTCTTCCGGCCGCAATGTCCTGCGAAAATTAGATTTTTAATGGAATCCATCAAATAAAACAATTCTCTATCTTGACCAATGTTAGTTCTTTGGATTTTTTTTAACAAGTAGTTTTAATGTAATGTGAATATAAAATACACTTTATAACAACAGCGATTCGGTAAATATACTTTGCCCCCAGTCTATTCATCTATTTCATTTTTTTGAAAAAAGTTTTTTTAACACCGCGGATGTCAACTGGTTAAAGAAGAACGATGTGGTCAGTGTTTTTCCCCATAGTTCTCCTAAGGGTCACGTGACCCAATAGCTCGCCCAAAGCTCAGTCTATCGCGAACTCGCGGTATACTGAGACCGCCGCAGCCGGGACGAATCCCGACATTACTGTCTGGATCCGCCCAGCTGCGTGATTGACAGCTGGCGTTGCCTATCTAGAGGCAGAGCCAGCTGTACCCGCCCCCTCCCCCGTCTGTTCCGCCAGTCAGCGCAGGAGGATCGGAGCGGGGACGAGAAACCCAGTGGGGAGCCGTGAGTGACAGTCACAGGTCTCTGCAGGGACAGGTTCGAGAGGTGAGTGAACGCCGGTATGTTTTCCCTCACCTCCCGATCTACTGAGCCGACCTGTGACAGTCTCATTGTCGGTCGGCTAGAACTATGAGGTGAGTGAAAAGCACTCACCTCATAGTTCTCCTTTCAAAAATAAAAATATACCTTCTGGGTGAATTCCTGAGCAGGTAACACTTGTAGACCGCCCCCGATTGTCATGGTGACGTCCTCTCCCGCCGCCATGTAATACAAAGCAAACTCCGGCTGTTATTTTACTGGTAATGGCGGCAGGAGGAGGAGACAAGGCGGGCGTAGGAGATACGTCCTGGAAACCTTGTTGCTTACGTTCAATATCCTCGCGTGGTTAACGTTTCACTCTTCACTTACAGAGTGCTGCCCACACCAACCAATCAGGTTCCAGACGCTATAGCTACCGGGGAAGCCTCTGATTGGCTGTTTTAGGGAACACAGAGGATTTATTGAGGCACTCCATCCCTCACCTCATTGTGTCAGTGGTAATGACCTGTAACGTGGGCGGTCCATTGACTTAAAAATGTGGGCCGCGCACCGTTCCTCGGGGTCATCGATTGGTACATGCCGGAGGAAATCTTGTTCACGTAGTAGAGGTCCACCAGCGAGAAGATGAAGCTGCGGAGGAAGAAGAGGGAAGCGGGTTGAGATCATGGAGAGCAACAGACCATCATAATCAACTATCCTGAACAAAACTCCTCCCCCTCTCTGTGCTCAGCCAATGGGGAGGGGGAGGAGCCTGCAGCATGCCAGAACGGACTAGATGCAGCAGTGACAGATGGAGCCGTCCGGGTGGTACCTATTCGGCATTATATGCTGCATATACAGGAGAGCGTACAATCAGATTAAGGGTCAATCCTTCTGTTGGGTGTTTATTCATGCCTGTGTCCCCACTGGGGAGAGTTCCCAGTTTACTTCCTGTCTTGCAGACACAACAGGAAGGGAATTCCTCTCTTAGAGGAATTACTACAGTGGATTGGCAGACATATAAAGAGACCTTCTATATGGAGGACCATAACCCGCCCCCACCACTTCTGAGAGCATCCTCTGCCATGGACAGGAAGTCAGTGGTGCACAGGAAATTAACCCCCCCCCGTGTCCCTTACGTCATATAGCTCAGCAAGAGGCTCTGGTGGTACTGACCATGTGGTGACGCAGACTCGATGGATTGGTGAAATCCCCTCCTGGAGACCCACCCCTTCTGGTAACACCCCCCCAAGCAGACCCTCCCCTCCTGGTGACACCAAACTAGAGACCCATCCATTCCGAGAAGTTCTGCCCCACCCCCTCAGCTCCACCCACAGGGAGCACCAGGGACACAGAGGGACCTGTGAAACATTCTTTACTATAATACAGAAGGGAGGTCCTCACCCTCCCAGGGGACACCTTGAGGTGGTGGTGCTTATCCTCTCTGGGGGACACTGTGTGGTTGCAGCACTCACCCTCCCAGGGGGCACCATGAGGTGGCGGTAGTCCCCCCCAGGGGACACCATGTGATGTTGGTACTCACCCTCTGGGAACACCTTGGCCTGGAAGCCCTTTCCGAATATCATGTTCTCCAGGTTATTGAAGGCCTGCACTGCGAGTTAAGGAGAACTCCACCTGCAATGACTCACACAGAAATACCGACACATTGCGCTCTCCGTCATCCTCCCCTCCTGCCCTACACACCAGCTGAAACTGAAATCTGGCTGATGGAGGGAGGTCCGGATCATGTAGGAAGAGGGGGGGATGGAACACTGTGGATGCTTCAGCCCCGATTGTGCCATGTATTAGGGCTCTGGGGACACCAACTGAAGGGTCTACCTGAGCAAGCAGCACACAGAGTTCAGGCCAGTGTCACTGACTGGAAATAGTGCGGGATCAGAAAAGCGGTGTCTCGGTATTTGGGGAGCACCGAGAGCTCGGAGGCCTCTCATTTCCACACCCGCCAACACTAGTCACAGTCTTTCTCCAATGTTACCACAGTGC
>NW_017307165.1:144876-145319 GCF_000935625.1 Nanorana parkeri | reverse complement strand
ACTCTATCCTGCAATGACAATAGTAATAGGAATGCAGGACATGTACGGAGAAGGTTATCTGTTTATAACAATAAGATTTATGTAGTACGTAAAAGAAATGACACAGACAAAACTCCACACATCAGTCAATGTCTGAAGACCTCAGTACACTCCCCTCCAATGAAATAGAAATATCTAATGACTGATCAGCAGAGAGATATATATCATTGTATAATACGATGAATCTCATACAGAGAAGGAGAATCGTTCATTCAGGAAGATGATCTGTATGAGGTCTGTGTGTGTGGAACTCCATGTCACAGAGGGACACGTCATCGCTATCCACCTACTCCACATGTAGACTGAGAGCACCTCCCACCACCACAACCGAAATAATATACCGACAAAAACACCCCACCAACGACCCAACCGAATCTCACCCATCACTTCTGCCTCCGATCCAC
>NW_017307165.1:138817-143956 GCF_000935625.1 Nanorana parkeri | reverse complement strand
ATCTAATGACTGATCAGCAGAGAGATATATATCATTGTATAATACGATGAATCTCATACAGAGAAGGAGAATCGTTCATTCAGGAAGATGATCTGTATGAGGTCTGTGTGTGTGGAACTCCATGTCACAGAGGGACACGTCATCGCTATCCACCTACTCCACATGTAGACTGAGAGCACCTCCCACCACCACAACCGAAATAATATACCGACAAAAACACCCCACCAACGACCCAACCGAATCTCACCCATCACTTCTGCCTCCGATCCACACCGACCAGATCCGCCAACACCACCGAGACCGCCAACCGGGAGACACACAGGACCGCCTACTACACTACGAGAGCCCCGCCTACTACACAACGGAGAACCTCCACATACAATAGAAGGAACAGCGACACCTAATGATGGGAGGTCAGTTCTGCACTGCTCTCCGCACAACTCCATCATTATATGGATTATATGGAACGCTTCATTTTATCCCCAATCTCCCCTTCTATCCCTCTGTTATACCCAAATCCTCCCTCTCTGTCCCTATATTAAACCCCAATCCCCCCTCCGTCCCTCTATTATACCCCAATCCCCCCTCTGTCCCTCTATTATCCCCCAATTCCTTCCTCTATAATACCCCAATCCCCCCCTCTGTCCCTCTATTATCCCCCAATTCCTTCCTCTATAATACCCCAATCCCCCCCTCTGTCCCTCTATTATCCCCCAATTCCTTCCTCTATAATACCCCAATCCCCCCCTCTGTCCCTCTATTATCCCCCAATTCCTTCCTCTATAATACCCCAATCCCCCCCTCTGTCCCTCTATTATCCCCCAATTCCTTCCTCTATAATACCCCAATCCCCCCCTCTGTCCCTCTATTATCCCCCAATTCCTTCCTCTATAATACCCCAATCCCCCCCTCTGTCCCTCTATTATCCCCCAATTCCTTCCTCTATAATACCCCAATCCCCCCCTCTGTCCCTCTATTATCCCCCAATTCCTTCCTCTATAATACCCCAATCCCCCCCTCTGTCCCTCTATTATCCCCCAATTCCTTCCTCTATAATACCCCAATCCCCCCCTCTGTCCCTCTATTATCCCCCAATTCCTTCCTCTATAATACCCCAATCCCCCCCTCTGTCCCTCTATTATCCCCCAATTCCTTCCTCTATAATACCCCAATCCCCCCCTCTGTCCCTCTATTATCCCCCAATTCCTTCCTCTATAATACCCCAATCCCCCCCTCTGTCCCTCTATTATCCCCCAATTCCTTCCTCTATAATACCCCAATCCCCCCCTCTGTCCCTCTATTATCCCCCAATTCCTTCCTCTATAATACCCCAATCCCCCCCTCTGTCCCTCTATTATCCCCCAATTCCTTCCTCTATAATACCCCAATCCCCCCCTCTGTCCCTCTATTATCCCCCAATTCCTTCCTCTATAATACCCCAATCCCCCCCTCTGTCCCTCTATTATCCCCCAATTCCTTCCTCTATAATACCCCAATCCCCCCCTCTGTCCCTCTATTATCCCCCAATTCCTTCCTCTATAATACCCCAATCCCCCCCTCTGTCCCTCTATTATCCCCCAATTCCTTCCTCTATAATACCCCAATCCCCCCCTCTGTCCCTCTATTATCCCCCAATTCCTTCCTCTATAATACCCCAATCCCCCCCTCTGTCCCTCTATTATCCCCCAATTCCTTCCTCTATAATACCCCAATCCCCCCCTCTGTCCCTCTATTATCCCCCAATTCCTTCCTCTATAATACCCCAATCCCCCCCTCTGTCCCTCTATTATCCCCCAATTCCTTCCTCTATAATACCCCAATCCCCCCCTCTGTCCCTCTATTATCCCCCAATTCCTTCCTCTATAATACCCCAATCCCCCCCTCTGTCCCTCTATTATCCCCCAATTCCTTCCTCTATAATACCCCAATCCCCCCCTCTGTCCCTCTATTATCCCCCAATTCCTTCCTCTATAATACCCCAATCCCCCCCTCTGTCCCTCTATTATCCCCCAATTCCTTCCTCTATAATACCCCAATCCCCCCCTCTGTCCCTCTATTATCCCCCAATTCCTTCCTCTATAATACCCCAATCCCCCCCTCTGTCCCTCTATTATCCCCCAATTCCTTCCTCTATAATACCCCAATCCCCCCCTCTGTCCCTCTATTATCCCCCAATTCCTTCCTCTATAATACCCCAATCCCCCCCTCTGTCCCTCTATTATCCCCCAATTCCTTCCTCTATAATACCCCAATCCCCCCCTCTGTCCCTCTATTATCCCCCAATTCCTTCCTCTATAATACCCCAATCCCCCCCTCTGTCCCTCTATTATCCCCCAATTCCTTCCTCTATAATACCCCAATCCCCCCCTCTGTCCCTCTATTATCCCCCAATTCCTTCCTCTATAATACCCCAATCCCCCCCTCTGTCCCTCTATTATCCCCCAATTCCTTCCTCTATAATACCCCAATCCCCCCCTCTGTCCCTCTATTATCCCCCAATTCCTTCCTCTATAATACCCCAATCCCCCCCTCTGTCCCTCTATTATCCCCCAATTCCTTCCTCTATAATACCCCAATCCCCCCCTCTGTCCCTCTATTATCCCCCAATTCCTTCCTCTATAATACCCCAATCCCCCCCTCTGTCCCTCTATTATCCCCCAATTCCTTCCTCTATAATACCCCAATCCCCCCCTCTGTCCCTCTATTATCCCCCAATTCCTTCCTCTATAATACCCCAATCCCCCCCTCTGTCCCTCTATTATCCCCCAATTCCTTCCTCTATAATACCCCAATCCCCCCCTCTGTCCCTCTATTATCCCCCAATTCCTTCCTCTATAATACCCCAATCCCCCCCTCTGTCCCTCTATTATCCCCCAATTCCTTCCTCTATAATACCCCAATCCCCCCCTCTGTCCCTCTATTATCCCCCAATTCCTTCCTCTATAATACCCCAATCCCCCCCTCTGTCCCTCTATTATCCCCCAATTCCTTCCTCTATAATACCCCAATCCCCCCCTCTGTCCCTCTATTATCCCCCAATTCCTTCCTCTATAATACCCCAATCCCCCCCTCTGTCCCTCTATTATCCCCCAATTCCTTCCTCTATAATACCCCAATCCCCCCCTCTGTCCCTCTATTATCCCCCAATTCCTTCCTCTATAATACCCCAATCCCCCCCTCTGTCCCTCTATTATCCCCCAATTCCTTCCTCTATAATACCCCAATCCCCCCCTCTGTCCCTCTATTATCCCCCAATTCCTTCCTCTATAATACCCCAATCCCCCCCTCTGTCCCTCTATTATCCCCCAATTCCTTCCTCTATAATACCCCAATCCCCCCCTCTGTCCCTCTATTATCCCCCAATTCCTTCCTCTATAATACCCCAATCCCCCCCTCTGTCCCTCTATTATCCCCCAATTCCTTCCTCTATAATACCCCAATCCCCCCCTCTGTCCCTCTATTATCCCCCAATTCCTTCCTCTATAATACCCCAATCCCCCCCTCTGTCCCTCTATTATCCCCCAATTCCTTCCTCTATAATACCCCAATCCCCCCCTCTGTCCCTCTATTATCCCCCAATTCCTTCCTCTATAATACCCCAATCCCCCCCTCTGTCCCTCTATTATCCCCCAATTCCTTCCTCTATAATACCCCAATCCCCCCCTCTGTCCCTCTATTATCCCCCAATTCCTTCCTCTATAATACCCCAATCCCCCCCTCTGTCCCTCTATTATCCCCCAATTCCTTCCTCTATAATACCCCAATCCCCCCCTCTGTCCCTCTATTATCCCCCAATTCCTTCCTCTATAATACCCCAATCCCCCCCTCTGTCCCTCTATTATCCCCCAATTCCTTCCTCTATAATACCCCAATCCCCCCCTCTGTCCCTCTATTATCCCCCAATTCCTTCCTCTATAATACCCCAATCCCCCCCTCTGTCCCTCTATTATCCCCCAATTCCTTCCTCTATAATACCCCAATCCCCCCCTCTGTCCCTCTATTATCCCCCAATTCCTTCCTCTATAATACCCCAATCCCCCCCTCTGTCCCTCTATTATCCCCCAATTCCTTCCTCTATAATACCCCAATCCCCCCCTCTGTCCCTCTATTATACCCCGATCCCCCCTCTGTCCCTCTCTTATACCCCAATCCCCCCTCTGCCCCTCTATTATACCCCAATTCCCCCTCTGCCTCTCTATTATACCCCAATCCCCCCTCTGTCCCTCTAATATACCCCTTCTGTTGCTTTCTGGTATACTGTCGTGATTGTGCTGGGGGTATTAGAATGTAAGCTCCTCTGTTGCAAACACTCTCAGGTGAATTTATCAAAACTGGAGCAGAACCAGCTTTGCCTGGCAACCAATCAGCTTCTATCTTTCATTTTCAAATCCTAACTGAACAAACTTATTATTATTATTATTATACAGGATGTATATAGCACCAACAGTGTGTGCAGCGCTGTACAATATAAGGAAGACATCACAATACAATTCAAGACAAGATGGTAAGGGGGGCCCTGCCCCTGAGGGCTTACAATCTAAAACTGAAGAGAGAAGCTGATTGGTTGCCACAAGCAAGGCTCCAGATTCTGTCTGCTCCAGTTTTGATAAATTCCACCTCTATATTTTTGGATCCATCAAAGTACCGAGAATGACACCCGACATACAGGACAAGAGAAGTGGTACTGTGCAGAGTCCATACATACAGAATAAGAACAGATACAGAGAATGACACCCGGCATACAGGAGAAGTAGTACTGAGCACACAGACTAGTCAGGTTTAGAGGAATCTGTATGTAGGACTTTATTCAATGGAGGAGACGATGGAATTCCCAGGCAGCGGTAATTGGGGCAGTTCCTGGAAATCGCAGACAGATCAGCGCGGTCCCCTCATCCTCATCCTCCTCCTCTTCACTGCTCATGCTCCCTGCATCCCCCCTCCCCCCCCCTCACTTCCTCAGCTGGAGCATCCTTTGCAACGTTGTGCGTCCTCCAGGAGAGGGGCAGCCGGGATCAGCATGGCACAGGGAGACGACCTGCAGGCTTTCACCTCCATCATGGACGCCCTGGTGCGGATCAGTGTAAGTGCCTTGTCCTTTGCGTGTGGCACATACGTGTGTCATGTCTGGAGGGCTGCAGG
>NW_017307165.1:135970-138802 GCF_000935625.1 Nanorana parkeri | reverse complement strand
GCCATCGCTGAAGCTGCAGCACATCTAGTGGTTGCCACGGCAACTGCATCCTCCATTTTCCCGGGGACGAGAAGGAGCTGCAGAGTCCCTCCCTCTCTCTATGTCAACCTGGGAGGACATGGCAGCTCGGAGAGTGAACAAGGTGAAGCAGACAGGGAGGGACCCCGGGAGGGCGTGACGCAGGGATCGTGTAACCCGGCCGCACGTATAATGCAGCTGGGAGAGGGTATGATACACCTGAGAGAGAATGGAGGTGAAACGTAAAGATAGGACTTTTGTGCCTCGGAGGCGATGTCATCCCAAGGCGACATTTATAAATCCTCCGATGACCAATGAAATGTCTCGCCGGGGGGAGAATGGCGCAGTGGGGTCCGTCTTTATAACTCCCCCTCTAAGACCATTCACATGGACGGTGGATGTAGGAACACACCTGGCGACCATGTTGTTTTGGCCACCATCCATGTCATGGCGGGGATATAGCTATCGCTCTTATGGTGGTGGTGGGGATATCGCTTTCATGGAGGTGGTGGTACGATTGTTGTCATGGTGGTGGTGGGGCTATCACTCTCATGGTGACGGTGTAGCTATTGCTGTCATGGTGGTGGTGAGGTTATCTCTTCCATGGGGGTGGAGCTATCGCTCTTATGGCAGTGGGGGGGATTATCGCTTTCATGGCAGTGGTGGGGCTAACTCTATCATGGTGGTGGTGAGGTTATCTCTTCCATGGGGGGGATTATCGCTCTTATGGCAGTGGGGTGTGGGGGGGCAATCGCTCTCGTGGCAGTGGTGGGGCTAACTCTATAACTCTATCATGGCAGTGGTGGCCCTATTTCTATCATGGAGGTGGTGGGGCTATTGCTTTCATGGAGGTGGTGGTCCTATTGCTGTCATGGTCATGGTGGGGCAATTGCTCTCATGGTGGTGATGGGGTTATTGCTCTCATGGAGGTGGTGGGGCTATTGCTCTCATGGTGGTGGTGGCCCTATTGCTCTCATGGTGGTGGTGGTCCTATTGCTGTCATGGTCGTGGTGGGGCTATTGCTCTCATGGTGGTGGTCCTATTGCTCTCATGGAGGTGGTGGTCCTATTGCTCTCATGGTGGTGGTGGGGCTATTGCTCTCATGGAGGTGGTGGCCCTATTGCTCTCATGGTGGTGGTGGCCCTATTGCTCTCCTGGTGGTGGTGGTCCTATTGCTGTCATGGTCGTGGTGGGGCTATTGCTCTCATGGTGGTGGTGGTCCTATTGCTCTCATGGAGGTGGTGGCCCTATTGCTCTCATGGTGGTGGTGGCCCTATTGCTCTCATGGTGGTGGTGGTCCTATTGCTCTCATGTTGGTGGTGGCCCTATTGCTCTCATGGTGGTGGTGGTCCTATTGCTCTCATGGTGGTGGTGGTCCTATTGCTCTCATGGAGGTGGTGGTCCTATTGCTCTCATGGTGGTGGTGGGGCTATTGCTCTTGTGGTGGTGGGGCTCAATGTGGCTGTAACATTCCATGTGGTGCTCAGGTTGGGGTGACACGTTTCCTGATGAATGTAGAAGAGTATGTGCAGCCATTTTATCCCCAAACGCCCCTATCCCGTATGCACTTTATTTCGGTACACCCTTTATCCCAGTACACCCTTTATCGTGGTACACCCTTTATCTCGGTACACCCTTTATCCCGGTACACCCTTTATCTCAGTAGGTAGGCCCTTTATCTCGGTACACCCTTTATCTCGGTACACCCTTTATCTCAGTAGGCCCTTTATCTCGGTACACCCTTTATCTCGGTACACCCTTTATCCCGGTACACCCTTTATTTCCGTACACCCTTTATCTCGGTACACCCTTTATCCCGGTACACCCTTTATTGCGGTACACCCTCTATCTCGGTACACCCTTTATCTCGGTACACCCTTTATCTCAGTAGGCCCTTTATCTCGGTACGCCCTTTATCCCGGTACACCCTTTATTCTGGTACACCCATTATCCCAAGATGCCCTTCATCCTGGTATACCTGTTATCTTGGTACGCCCTTTATCCCTGTATGGCCAGACCCGCAGCTGGTGACACTTGATGACCATAATTGTCTCCTAATATCATGTACACTTTGCATAATCAATCAGAACATCATGCCAGGGATTGTGGGAGGAGGACGGTGCGGTGATGTCATCACAGAGGTGTGTTCATAATCTGCAGGGGATTCTGGGAGGAGGACGGTGCGGTGATGTCATCACACAGCCATGTTTATAATCTACAGGGGATTGTGGGAGGAGGATGGTGCTGTGATGTCATCAGAGTCATGTTTGTAATCCGCGGGGGGATTTCGGGAGGACAGCGACACGCTGATGTCACCGCCCAGCTCCCCTGACTTCTGTGGAACCATTGAATTTGGGGGTGATGGTAATCCGGGTGTCTTCTCTCTCTCTTCACAGACCAGTATGAAGAACATGGAGCGTGAGCTCTTGTGCCCAGTGTGTAAGGAGATGTACAAGCACCCTGTCATCCTGCCGTGTAAGCACACTGTGTGCCATGTGTGTGCCAGCGAAATCCTCCTCCAGAGAGGGTATGTCTGTGACCCCAACTCCGAGCCCAACTCACCCGCCTCCTCCCCGTCTACCCGCAGCCCCCGCCTGGGCAGGAGGGTGGTGCCAAAGCAGGAGCGGCTCATAAAATCAGGTGAGTGCTGAATCACCATCATGGTCCCATCGGCCCTGGAGGGATGTTGTTTAGACTGCCTGGCAAAGACTAAAAGACAGACAAGGAGATATGGGGGTCATTGTGGAGAGTGAGGAGGAGATATGGGGGGGTCATTGAGGAGATATGAGGGGGGGGGGGGAATAAGGGGGACGG
>NW_017307165.1:112845-134623 GCF_000935625.1 Nanorana parkeri | reverse complement strand
AGCTTTACAGCGCCCCTCAGTGGCCACACCCTTTAGTGGCCACCCCCCCGTAACCACACCCATTTCCCCCAATATCCGCACCAATTAAAGACTCCTATTTTGTTAAGCCGCAAAGAAACATATTAAAAAGCATGATAAAAATAAAACTTTTATTCAAAGGTATTAAACTTGTCGGCACAATATAAGTATTCTTAACCAATAAAACAACAGAAGGTAAACAATAAATGTCAGACTAAAATAGAGTCTATAAAAATAAAGTTTCAGGTTGTCATGCCGATCCCTCTGAGCTGTGACGGCCGCACGGTGCCCTTGTTGCCATGGCGCCCTGTGCGGCCGCACGGCTCGCACACCCCTAAGGCCGACCCTGTATAAGGGGTCACTGAGGAGAAGATATGGGGGGGTCTCTGATGAGAATTATGAGGAGATATGGGGGTCACTGAGAAGAATGAGGGAGAGATATGGGGGATCACTGATGAGAATTATGTAAGGGGACACACTGGGGGGGAATGAGGAGATATGGGGGGGTCAATGAGGGAAATGAGGTAGAGAAATGGTGGGTCCCTGAGAGTCTGGTATTAGGGTACATACATGTTGGCCAATTCAGCTATCTATGTGTTATTGAGCAGATAGCTGTTTAGATATCCAATGGTTAGGAAGGAAAATTGGGCTCTTGGGGATGCCCCCGCATAGGTTCCTATCATCATGGGCGCTCGGTCTATCCCTGGAAACCTCCGATCTGTTACTTAATCTGCTCATGTATTGGCAGTAGAAGATCAATAATCATTAATCAATGGTGAACTCTCCTCTCCCCGGCAGGATTTGGCACCTATCCTGGTAGGAAACGCGGTCCTGCCCACCCGCAGATGGTCCTCTTCCCATGCCCGTCCTGCCAGCATGACGTGGACCTCGGGGAGCGGGGTCTGGGCAACCTGTTCCGGAACCTGACCCTGGAGCGGGTGGTGGAGCGCTACCGGCAGACGGTCAACATCAGCACGGCCATCATGTGCCAGTTCTGTAAACCCCCCCAGCAGGAGGCCAGCAAGGGCTGCACCGAGTGCCGGGCAAGCTTCTGCAATGAGTGCTTCAAGCTCTACCACCCATGGGGCACCCAGAAGGCCCAACACGAGCCCACGCCGCCGACCCTGAGCTTCAAACCTAAGGTGAGACCGGGAGGTTGGCGCCATAATGTCAGGCCAACGTCTGGTACATAGAGCGCCTCTGACTCCCTCTTGTCTTGTAGGGTCTGACCTGCCCCGACCACAAGGAGGAGGTCCACCTGTACTGCAAGACCTGCCAGCGCCTGGTGTGCCAAATCTGCAGAGTGCGCCGCACACACAGCGGCCACAAAATCATGCCAATCATCAGCGCCTACCAGGCCCTAAGGGTAAGACGGCTGCCGCGGCTGTGTTCAGTCACATGACCAAGAATAATATATATTCATCTAATAATAAATAGAGTGTATTCATTATAATTGAATTGTGTTCTAGGATAATATAATATAATATAAGACCATACAAAACAAAATATTAGGTCAGCGTTTATCATAAAGTAATAAGAATATAACACAATATAAAATGAACAGATATATTATTCGCAGTTTCAGGATATTAAATATTATGATGTAATATAACAAAATGTATATACCGGTAATATGATATATAAACACGGTCTGTGTGTGTTGTGTGTTTCAGGTTGATAGGATGCAAATCAATATATTATATTGCAGTGTATTTTATTCTATTTTTGTTATTTTATATCATATTATATCATCAGCCTTTTTCATTACATTTTCTTATAATATGATACAATGAATACAATATAAAAGGACCGGATACATTGTAAGTTGTGTGTCAGGATGTAATATAATATGATATATAAGGAGACTCTGTGTGTGTTGTGTTTGGGGGTGATACGATGCGATACAATATATGATATTACGGAGCCTCCGATAAGATTGTTATATGACGTTGGATTATATTGTATTATGATGTCATACAATACACGCGCCGACCAGCTACATTGTGTGTCTTCTGCTCCAGGAAAAGCTGAGTAAGAGTTTGGCCTACATCCTGGGGAGTCAGCACACCGTCCAGGGACAGATAAACGAATTGGAGGAGAGTATCAAACAGACTGAAGTGAGTACTGAAGGGGTTAATAAAACACAAACCTCCTATTGGGCGTTCTCTGTATTCTGATCCCCAAAACACCCAATGCCCCCCCCCCATATCACATGAAATAAAATCTGTTTTCATTACACACCTTAATTAATTGCTCAATAACCACCCCACAATTGCCCAATATTTACTCCACAGTTACCTCACAATTGCCCAAATATTACCTTAGAATTGCCCAATAATTACCCCACAATTACCTTAGAATTGCCCAATAATTACCTTAGAATTGCCCAATAATTACCCTACAATTGCCCAATATTTACCCCACAATTACCTTAGAATTGCCCAATAATTACCTTAGAATTGCCCAATAATTACCCTACAATTGCCCAATAATTACCACATAATTACCCAATATTTACCCCACAATTACCTCACAATTGCCCAATAATTGCCCAATATTTACCCCATAATTACACTAAAATTGTTCAATATTTACCCCACAATTGTCCAATAATTACCCCCAAATTACCCATTAATGATCCCACAATTGCCCAATAACTGACCATATCTCCCCTTACAGATGAATGGAGGGAAGGCACAGGAAGAAGCCCTGCAGCTGATCGCAGCGCTGCGCTCTGCACTGGACGATAGGCAGGCCGCGCTCACCCGGGACATAGCGGACCGCCAGCGTGAGCGGCGTTGTATCCTGGAAGCCCAGGTGTGGGAGCGGCAAACCTTGCTGGAGAATTCGGGGCTGGTATGCTACACTCAGGAGGTGCTGAAGGAGACGGAACAGCCGTGCTTTGTCCTGGCGGCAAAACAGCTGCACGAGCGGTAAGAACCGACACCCACCAGGGGGCGCCAACACATTGCAGATTTGTCAGTCTCATTTCTCAGGAAGGTCGGTTGGCAATATACGCCGCAGTGACGCTCAATGCCAGGCGGCAGCTGCTAAAGCACATAAACATTTGGGGGATCCAAAAAGAGATGAAATCTCTGTACAATCAACTTCAGATTTACCAAAATGATGTAATATGAGGGCCAACCTCATCTATCCAATCAGGCAGACGCTTGCACTACATACGTTTTGGTAGATCAGAAGTAGATTGCACAATCAGATTGTAACATGTATGGTGAGCGTTAGACTTCCTGTTACTTCTTGTCTAATGTCGCCTTCTCATTCCTCAGGATCATCCGAGCCATCGACTCTATTCAGACCTTCCGCTCGGCGGCGTGCGTCCCTCTGCCGCAATTCAAGCTGGACGTCAGTAGAGAGCTGAAGTTTCTGACCGAGCTCAACTTTGTCAGAGGTAATTCTGAACTCCACCCATCCGCTGCATGCTAAAATGACATACATTACTATTGCCTGTGAAGCCACTTTAGCATGCCTTCAGTGCACTTACTGTGAGTTACTTTGAGAGCTTCACCACCGCCACTAGATGGCACTCAGCAGTACAGGATTTCCTATGCTGGGTGAATGCAGTTCATACGGCACTACCGCCACTTGCTGGCCCTGAGGAACATAGGATTTCCTATGCTGGGTGAATGCGGTTCATACGGCACTACCGCCATTAGATGGCCCTGAGGAGCATAGGATGTCCTGTGCTCCTCAGCGCCCTCTAGTAGTGGTAGTGCCGTATGAACCGTATTCACCCAGCTGAGTGGAAGACTTATAAATCAGCCGTATGCCGTACATTATATCACAACTTCTCTTCACGTAATATAAAGAGCCCCTCCTTCTGCTCTGACTGTAATGACCCCTTCCTACACCTTGTACCATAGAACACTCCTTCCTGTACTGAAGGTTAAATCATATTTCCTCCACTCACAACTGATTTCCCCGCCTCCTCTGCACCATATTTGGGATTGATCAGCAAAATCTATTATTTTATATTTATAATGCCCTTTGATTAGGTTTTCCTTGTTAGTTGTTCTGACCTTCCATTGGAGATGATCTCCAATAGAGGCAACAATGAACGTTCTTAGTATATTTTCATTTCAGGTCAAATGTAATGTAATAAGATACCACTAGATGGAGCTGAGGAGCACAGGAAATTCATATTTATGGCCACTAGATGGCGCTGATGAGCATAGGAAATTCATATTTATGGCCACTAGATAGAGCTGAGGAGCATAGGAAATTCATATTTATGGCCACTAGATGGAGCTGAGGAGCATAGGAAATATTTATGGCCACTAGATGGAGCTGATGAGCAAAGGAAATAAATATGTATGGCCACTAGATGGCGCTGAGGAGCATAGGAAATAGTTATGGCCGCTAGATGGTGCTGAGGAGCATAGGAGATATTTGTGGCCGCTAGATGGCGCTGAGGAGCATAGGACATATTTATGGCCACTAGATAGAGCTGATGAGCAAAGGAAATAAATATTTATGGCCACTAGATAGAGCTGAGAAGCATAGGAAATATTTATGGCCTCTAGATGGCGGTGGGGAGCATAGGAAATATTTATGGTCACTAGATGGCGGTGAGGAGCATAGGAAATATTTATGGCGGTTTACACTCAGGAGGTGCTGAAGGAGACGGAACAGCCGTGCTTTGTCCTGGCGGCAAAACAGCTGCACGAGCGGTAAGAACCGACACCCACCAGGGGGCGCCAACACATTGCAGATTTGTCAGTCTCATTTCTCAGGAAGGTCGGTTGGCAATATACGCCGCAGTGACGCTCAATGCCAGGCGGCAGCTGCTAAAGCACATAAACATTTGGGGGATCCAAAAAGAGATGAAATCTCTGTACAATCAACTTCAGATTTACCAAAATGATGTAATATGAGGGCCAACCTCATCTATCCAATCAGGCAGACGCTTGCACTACATACGTTTTGGTAGATCAGAAGTAGATTGCACAATCAGATTGTAACATGTATGGTGAGCGTTAGACTTCCTGTTACTTCTTGTCTAATGTCGCCTTCTCATTCCTCAGGATCATCCGAGCCATCGACTCTATTCAGACCTTCCGCTCGGCGGCGTGCGTCCCTCTGCCGCAATTCAAGCTGGACGTCAGTAGAGAGCTGAAGTTTCTGACCGAGCTCAACTTTGTCAGAGGTAATTCTGAACTCCACCCATCCGCTGCATGCTAAAATGACATACATTACTATTGCCTGTGAAGCCACTTTAGCATGCCTTCAGTGCACTTACTGTGAGTTACTTTGAGAGCTTCACCACCGCCACTAGATGGCACTCAGCAGTACAGGATTTCCTATGCTGGGTGAATGCAGTTCATACGGCACTACCGCCACTTGCTGGCCCTGAGGAACATAGGATTTCCTATGCTGGGTGAATGCGGTTCATACGGCACTACCGCCATTAGATGGCCCTGAGGAGCATAGGATGTCCTGTGCTCCTCAGCGCCCTCTAGTAGTGGTAGTGCCGTATGAACCGTATTCACCCAGCTGAGTGGAAGACTTATAAATCAGCCGTATGCCGTACATTATATCACAACTTCTCTTCACGTAATATAAAGAGCCCCTCCTTCTGCTCTGACTGTAATGACCCCTTCCTACACCTTGTACCATAGAACACTCCTTCCTGTACTGAAGGTTAAATCATATTTCCTCCACTCACAACTGATTTCCCCGCCTCCTCTGCACCATATTTGGGATTGATCAGCAAAATCTATTATTTTATATTTATAATGCCCTTTGATTAGGTTTTCCTTGTTAGTTGTTCTGACCTTCCATTGGAGATGATCTCCAATAGAGGCAACAATGAACGTTCTTAGTATATTTTCATTTCAGGTCAAATGTAATGTAATAAGATACCACTAGATGGAGCTGAGGAGCACAGGAAATTCATATTTATGGCCACTAGATGGCGCTGATGAGCATAGGAAATTCATATTTATGGCCACTAGATAGAGCTGAGGAGCATAGGAAATTCATATTTATGGCCACTAGATGGAGCTGAGGAGCATAGGAAATATTTATGGCCACTAGATGGAGCTGATGAGCAAAGGAAATAAATATGTATGGCCACTAGATGGCGCTGAGGAGCATAGGAAATAGTTATGGCCGCTAGATGGTGCTGAGGAGCATAGGAGATATTTGTGGCCGCTAGATGGCGCTGAGGAGCATAGGACATATTTATGGCCACTAGATAGAGCTGATGAGCAAAGGAAATAAATATTTATGGCCACTAGATAGAGCTGAGAAGCATAGGAAATATTTATGGCCTCTAGATGGCGGTGGGGAGCATAGGAAATATTTATGGTCACTAGATGGCGGTGAGGAGCATAGGAAATATTTATGGCGGTGAGGAGCATAGGAAATATTTATGGCCACTAGATGGAGCTGAGGAGCATAGAAAATATTTATGGCCACTAGATGGAGCTGAGGAGCATAGAAAATATTTATGCCCACTAGATGGCGCTGAGGAGCACAGGAAATATTTATGGCCACTAGATAGAGCTGAGGAGTATAGAAAATATTTATGACCACTAGATGGCGCTGAGGAGCATAGGAAATATTTATGGCCACTAGATAGACCTGAGGAGCATAGGAAATATTTATGGCCACTAGATGGAGCTGAGGAGCATAGGAAATATTTATGGCCACTAGATAGAGCTAAGGAGCATAGAAAATATTTATGGCCACTAGATGGAGCTAAGGAGCATAGAAAATATTTATGGCCACTAGATGGAGCTGAGGAGCATAGAAAATATTTATGGCCACTAGATGGCGCTGAGAAGCACACAAAATTCATATTTCTTTCCTATGCTCCTCTGTGCCATTTAGTGGCCATAATGTGGTATTGTCCGAATAGAATACATATGAAGAACGCTCGCGTTTGCCTCTATTAGCACAGAACAAACATTCCCCGAGATTCACAGAGCTCTGCAAATTGTGTATAAATAGAATCCTTAGAATCACCTCCGGATATTAAATTCTGGGTTCACAATAGTGAGAATATCCAAGAGATCCACAAGAGAGATGAAGCAGAACAGAACTAGATCGTCAGATATGAGAGAGTCGCAGACGCCGGGTTTTATTATGAAGAGACGCAGAAGGGAGATTTGTGAATATATTGCATTTTCTATGAAGGAACAAAGCTGTACACAATGTTACAAGGGATATAAAGGATTCTCTATGGTTGAGTAGGGAGCTTCAGCCTGATAGGGTCAGATTGTGCTTTATGCATTCTATAATGTATGTCGTACATTAAAAGGTCACTCCACCAAAAAGTGAGATATCAGCCATGTTGAGTTTCTGCTTCCACCCATCATAAAGTCTCACTGGCCTGGAAGATCCAGCACAGAGAGTCTGGTGACCCTAGTACTGACAGGAGACCAAAATCCCTGAGAGAGAGAAGATGCTGGTGGGTTATTGGTCTATGGTGGAGTGGTCCTTTAAAATATACATTGCTATGACTCCTAAAGACGTGCTGCGTTCACAGTATGGCGTCCTCTAAGATTTTGAAGTGCAGACTGGAAGTCCCGTTGTCCCCTGCATGGGCTCCCATTGGCCCAGACATGGTCCATTTCAGACCTACATGTCCCTCTCTCTGTTTGTAGGCCTTTCAGTGTGACCTGCAGTCCGGGAGACAGAAGAGGCAAGTTATTCATCCGGTCTCCTCATTAGAGACTCTAACCTCCCTTTCTCCTCCCTCCCTGTCCCTACCCACTGCTAAGGGGGAACTCCACCCTCCTGTTCCAAGAGTGCCTTCACTCTGACTTACTTTTATCTTCTTCTGTGTTTAGGATAATTTTAACCTTTCCCAACGATCCATCCTCCATCTATTTTCTCTCTTCCCAATTTTCATCCTCTTTCCCCATCTTCATCCTCTCTCCTCCATCTCCATTCTTTGTCCTCCATTACCGTTCTCTCTCCTCCATCTTTATCCTCTATTCTCCATCTTCTCTCTTTCATCTGTTTCCTCTCTCCTCCATCTCCATGTTCTTTCCTACTTCTTTATTCACCATCTTCCATCTCCATCCTTTGTCCTCCAACTTCTTCCTGTAAACTCTTTTTCTGACAGCGCTGTAAATCTCCATTCCCTCATCTTCATCATCTCTGTGTTATCTTCATCTTCTGTCCTCCAACTTCATCTTCATCCAGTAGCCTCCATCTCCATCTTCTGTCTTCCAGCTTTTATTTTTATATCACTTCTACCATCCTTTGCTCCTTTTTTACAGTTCCTGTTCTCTCGCTACATCCATATCTGTTCTTCTCATCTCCCGTGGCCTCCTCTCCTCATCTCCTGGGTTCTCCTCCTCATATCCTGTGTCCTCTTTCTCTTCATCAACTTTGCCCCCCTAACCTCATCGCCTAAGTCTCCCTTGGCTTATCTCCTGTGTCCTCCTCTTCTCATCTCCTGACCCCATCTGCTCATCTTTTGTGTTCTCCTCTCTCTTCATCTCCTGTGTTCCGCTCACTTCATCCCTTATGTCCTCCTTGTCTCATCTCCAATGTTCCCCTTGGCTTATCTCGCGTGTCCTGCTCTTCTCATCTCCTGATCATCTTTTGTGTTCTCCTCTCTTCAGGTCCTGTGTTCTGCTCACCTCATCCCTTATGCCCCCTCATCTAATCTTATATGTCCTCTTCTCATCTCCTGGGTCTTCCTCCTCCTATCCTGTGTTCTCCTCTCTCTTCATCAACTCTGCCCTGCTCACCTCATCTCCTGGGTCTCTCTTGGCTTATCTCCTGTGTCCTCCTCTTCTCATCTCCTGACCCCCCCTCTCCTCATCTCTTGTGCTCTCCTCTCTCTTCATCTCCTGTGTTCCGCTCACCACATCCCTTATGTCCCCTTTGTCTCGTCTCCAATGTCCCCCTTGGCTTATCTCCTGTGTCCTCCTCTTCTCATCTCCTGCTCATCTCTTGTGTTCTCCTCGACTCTTCTCCAGAACCCTGCCCTCAATTCTTTCTTTTCCCCACTCCTTGTCTCCTGCATCTTTCTCTCCTCATCTCCCATATCACCCCGGCTTCCCAATTGACTCTCCAGGCTCCTTGGACTGACTTTCTGCCTGCATCCTTCTGCTCGTTATCTGATCTGGGATCTGCAGTAACGAGGTCTCTCTCTTTCCCTCTCTCAGCATGGATTGCTCCCTGTCTTCCCACTTTGCTCGCCCCACCTCTCCCCATCTTTTGTCTCTTACTCTTGTGTTGTCCTTCCTCTCACCTTAGCTCCAGATGCTCCTGTCATCGACACCCAGCGTACGTACGCCTATGACCAGATCTACCTGAGCTGGCGTCTCCCCCAGGACTCAGCCCCGGCCTGGCACTACACAGTGGAATATCGTAAAACAGACCCAAAACACAAGACCCTCAAGCTGTGGCAACGGCGGGAGGAGATATGGGGTCTGAGCACCATCTTAGAAGGCCCCGACATTGACAGCGTGTATGTGCTCAGAGTACGAGGCTACAATAAGGCCGGATATGGGGAATACAGCGAAGACATCTACCTGCACACTCCGCCTGCACAAGGTACACATTCTATACTCTGGCTCATCTTCTCATTGTCTGCTATAGTATGATTTCTACCAATCAGCATCCTCTGAAGAGTTAGGGGACCAACATGACGGCCATTGTTGCCACAGTCAGCAAGGAGAATCATATTAATTATGACCTGGAGTACTGCTGGTACTGCACCATCTCTGTGCTCTAGACACAGCAGTCACTAGAGGAAAACACATAAACCGCTTAGTCCTAACTGAACCCTAACCCTAATGCTGCAGCTAATCCAAACCCTAACACTAATGCTGCAGCTAACCCTAACCGAACCCTAACCCTAATGCTGCAGCTAACCCTAACCCTGCATCTTATCCTAACCAAACCCTAACCCTAATGCTGCAGCTAATCCTAACCCTAACCAAACCCTAACCCTAATGCTGCAGCTAACCCTAATCCTAACCGAACCTTAACCCTAATGCTGCAGCTAACCCTAATCCTAACCGAACCCTAACCCTAATGCTGCAGCTAACCTTGACACTAATCTTAACCCTCACACTACTACTAACCCTAATGCTAAAACTACAGCTAGCCATAATACTACTCCTAACCCTAATGTTAACCCTAACTCAAACCCTAACCCTAAAACTACTCTTAACACTAATGTTAATACTAAAGCTACTCCTAACCTTAGGAATAGGCCTAACCTAAAGCTAACCCTAATTCAGACTCTAATGCTGCTCCTTACTCTAACACTAATCCTAACTCTAACATTACTCCTAACCCTAACAGTACTAATGACCCTACAGCTAATCAACTCTTCTCCTAAACTTAATGCTACTTCTCAGCCTAATGCTACCCCTAACCCTAAATCCAACCCTAATGCTTACCCTAACCCTGATGCCACTTCTAATGATACTGATAACCATAACACTTCTCCTAACCTTAATGCTTCTCCTATCCCTAATTCTACACCTAACCTAAACCCTAATGCTACCCCTAACCCTAAATCCAACCCTAATGCTTACCCTAACCCTGATGCCACTTTTAATTCTAATGATACCGATAACCATAACACTTCTTCTAACCTTAATGCTTCTCCTATCCCTAATTCTACACCTATCCCTAATGCTACTCCCAACCTAAACCCTAATGCTACCCCTAACCCTAAATTCAACCCTAATGCTACCCCTAACCCTAAATCCAACCCTAATGCTTACCCTAACCCTGATGCCACTTTTAATTCTAATGATACTGATAACCATAACACTTCTCCTAACCTTAATGCTTCTCCTATCCCTAATTCTAATCTTATCCCTAATGCTACTCCTAACCTAAACCCCAATGCTTCCCCTAACCCTAATGTTAACTCTAACATTAATCCTAACCCTAGAAGTACTCAATCCTAATGCTACTCATAACCTTAATACTAACACAAATCCTAACACTTATACTAAACCTAACTCATACTCTATTGCTACTCTTAAACCTAATAATAACCTTAATACTAAACTTAATCTTAACACAAATGCTGAAGCTAACTCATACTCTAATGATACGCCCTAATGCTAATACTAACATTAATACTACTCCTATTGCTACTCCTAATTCATATTGCTACATCTAACCCTAATGCTAATGTTACCCATATCCTTCATGCTTACTCTAACTCTAACCCTACTGATAACCCTAACTCTAAACCTATTACTAACCCTAGGTTTAACCCTAACCCTAATGATAATCCTAACGCTACCCCTAACTCTGAACCTAATGCTAACTCTAATACTAACCCTAGGTTTAACTCTAACCCTAATGATAATCCTAACTCTAATCTTAACTCGGAACCTATTGCTAACCCTAAACAAACCCTAGTTATAACTCCAACCCTAATGATAACCTAACTTTGAGCCTAATTCTACCACTAATACTAACCCTAGGTTTACCTAAAACCTTAACTCTAACCCTAATGATAACCCTAACTCTAAACCTAATGCTAACCTTAATACCATCCCTAGGTTTACCTAAAAACTTAATTCTAACCCTAATGATAATCCTAACTCTAACCTTAACTCTGAACCTAATGCTAACCCTAATACTAACCCTAGGTTTGACTCTAACCCTAATGATACCCTACTCTAACCATAACTCTAAACCTACCCTTACTCTAACCCTAACGCTAAACCTAATGCTAACTGTAATACTAACCCTGGGTTTAACTCTAACCCTAACTCTAACCCTAACTCCGAACCTAATGATAACCTCAACTCCAAACTATTGTGAACCATAGGTTTAACTCTAAACCTGAACCTAATGCTATCCCTAATGATAATCCTAACTCTAACCCTAACTCTGAACCTAATGCTAACCGTAATACTAACGGTTTAACTCTAACCCTAATGATAACCCTTACTCTGACCCTGACTCTAAACCTACCCTTACTCTAACCCTAACTCTGAACCTAATGCTAACCGTAATACTAACCCTAGGTTTAAATCTCACTCTCTCTAACCCTAATAATAACAACCCTAACTCTAAACCTAATGCTAACTGTAATACTAACCCTGGGTTTAACTCTAACCCTAATGATGACCTTACTCTAACCCTAACTCCGAGCCTAATGATAACCCTAACTCAACCTATTGTGAACTCTAGGTTTAACTCTAAACCTGAACCTAATGCTATCCCTAATTCTAACCCTAGGTTTAACTCTAAACCTAATTCTAACCCTAATGATATTAATTCTACCTCTAACCATTAAAAAACACACTTTAATTTTGCCTTCCCCAATGCTTTTCCCCAAATATCAGCAAAGCAAAATGCATTCATTTGGCTCCTCCCCCTTTCAGGGGTCAGCAGGTCACAGAGCATTGTTGTTGCATATAGGTCATCGTACGAGTCCACGTCTGAGAAGGTAGATTAGTAGACGAGGGTCTGTTGTTCGGCGTGCTGGGAACGTTGGATCTGATGTCCGGCTCACAGATGATCTCTCAGTATACAGTATATAATCCTATCGATGTTTGTTCATGATATATATACATCTCACTCTGATGTCTATAGAGTGGAATTCTTTAGAAACACAGAGGGAACAAAAATGTTCAAACTCAGTTCCTGCTTCCTCCTTCTGCACAATGGTTGAGCCTTGCTGACACGAGACAAGGTGTGTCTGGTGGAAAACAAGACTATGTGCAGTTGCTAATGACGTGAAACACCCACAATGCAGAGACCATGTGACAATAAAATAGAACAGTTGGGACACAACAGACTTTTTTTTTATAGTAACAGAAAGAAATGGATTTACCCGGAATAGTAATGTGATTTGGTAATGCTGATGTGAACTCTACCAATTCATGTGATGTGAACTGTAATGACAGGTCCTCTTTAAAGCATCCTATATTGGGCACCAATATACCAAAAATGGAGGATGAATTGGAGGCCGCTGGCTCCTCAACACTCTTCTCTCTCTCAACACTCTTCTCTCTCTCCGCAGTGCTGAACTTCTTCCTGGACAGCAGCTGTGGCTTCCCACGGGACCGCCTGGTGGTCAGCAAGGACCGGCGAGCGGTGCGCAGCGTCCCAGGGGTCCCCATGCTGTTCGCCGCCGAGCGCCTGATGACCAGCTGTCACGTCTCCATGGAGCTGGTGCTCGGGGATGTCGCCATCACTCAGGGCCGCTACTACTGGGAGTGCACGGTGGACCCCAGCTCCTACGTGGTGAAAGTGGGCGTTGGCCAGGAGAGCAAACTGCAGGAGTTGTTCCAGATGCCGCAGGATGTGGTGAGCCCAAGGTGAGAGCGCGCAACCGGCCGCCATCGTCAGAAGGTCAATGTAAGGGCCAGACCGGTCAGAGAGCAGAACATTCCCATAGCAACCAGTCAGATTCCACCTTTTGGAAGAGAGGCAAGGAATCTGATGAGCCGCCACGGGCAATATTTCTGCTTGAAGGGGCACTTCACCCAGGACTGGCGTATGGGGGTTTCTAGAGGGTTAAAAACCCTGATAGTTTCTTCTTAATCCTGAGGACTGTTGTGCTGAGTACCAAAGTATGCACACCTGCTGTGCCCATTATTAGGGGTTCCTACCTTCCTTGCACTGATTTCCTGGGTCTGTACACCTGCTGTGCCCATTATTAGGGGTTCCTACCTTCCTTGCACTGATTTCCTGGGTCTGTACACCTGCTGTGCCCATTATGAGGAGCTCCCACCATCCCTGTGCTGAGTTCCTGGGTCTGTACACCTGCTGTGCCCATTATGAGGGGTTCCCACCATCCCTGTGCTGAGTTCCTGGGTCTGTACACCTGCTGTGCCCATTATGAGGGGCTCCTACTGCCTGACCGTTTGAGAGCTGGAGTCCCTGAAGTTGGCAGGAGGTGACTCCCATTGTCCTGAGTGGGACCATCTTCTCAACCTTCATGGCTTGTACTAGTCAGTGTGGTCATGTGATCTGTATAGACCATATATTGACCAGCATGTCATGGTGTATAGGTGACCCTTCTGTCGTGGTGTATAGGTGACCTGTGTGTCATGGTGTATAGGTGACCTGTGTGTCGTGGTGTATAGGTGACCTGTGTGTCATGGTGTATAGGTGACCCGTGTGTCATGGTGTATAGGTGACCTGTGTGTCATGGTGTATAGGTGACCCGTGTGTCATGGTGTACAGGTGACCTGTGTGTGAAGGTGTATAGGTGAGAACACTGAACATTATTCTCTCTCTCTTCACCCTGCAGCCGCTATGACCCGGACAGTGGACACGACTCGGGAGCAGAAGATGCCGCAATGGATGTGTCTCCATCCTTCTGTTTCCTGACCATTGGCATGGGCAAGATTCTTCAGCCACACGGCTCTCCGCCCACCTCCCGGGACCCCACAGGGTGCACCATGCCCCTCCCCCCACGTCTGGGCGTCTGCCTTGACTATGAGAAAGGCCGCGTGGGCTTCTTTGACGCCGTGTCCCACCGTGGCCTGTGGGAGGGCAGTGTGGACTGTTCGGGCCCCGTGTGCCCAGCGTTCTGCTTTATTGGCGGCGGGGCCCTTCAGCTGCAGGAACTGGTCTTCATTAAACACGAGCGCAAGGTGACGATAAGCGGCTTCAGCAAAGCGGAGTGACTCTATAGACTCGCGTGGAGGGAGGCCAAGTCACTGAGTGCCCTCTGGGGGGGGCAACCTGCAGCCCTTTGTGCCCATCAAACATAGCGCGAGACATGGCCGCCAGGGCGCCCGAGCGCCAACACACCGGGGTGCATTCTGCGGTCTCGTGTTCAAGATCGGAAGGAAGCTAAGACAGATGGACTAGGAAGGGTTCAATGTGCGACACATTGCATTATGGGAAACCGTACATTCATCCTCCTGACTCTCCGGCCCTCCCGGGCCCGTGTCTTTATTTAACTGTCCTTATGTCTCCCTGGATCTGGGCTGGACCCACTGTGACCCCCCCTGACCCCCAGTAACAGGGTTACGCCCCGCCCCCTTCCCAGTCTGAACGCAAACCTTCATCGTCACCTATTTGTATGCACTTTTTAGTTGAGATGAAACTTTTTTCTAGGGAAAAGTCTTCCCCTTTATATGTGTATGTGACCGGCACAGGATCAACATGACACGCATGCCCACACACTCACTCACACACACACACATGCATGCATGCAGACCACTAGCCCCGCCTGTGGCACCCTCGGCCGCTCCTCAGCGTTATGCATGTTCCCGTGTATGGAGGGAATAATGAATCATGCATCTCTGCTTTCATCCTTCATGCCGACCACGGAGTCCACCGGTGGAGGAGCGTGCCAACATTGCATTGCTGGGCTGCCAGTAACTCCACCCCAGAGGGTACGAGGTGGCTGAGATCTTTGGGGGCGGGGCTCCATTCCATTCATCACAAATTATTCACACAAGTAATAGGTAGTACGTTGCAGATGGTGATGGCTCTGTGTTGTAGATGAACAGATGATAATAAAGATGAATGTGGAGGATCTGCACCCGAGTTCTTTGTTTTGCTCTATCTCTGTATTTAGATTGAAGCGGCTCCAGCATCCTGTAGGGGGCAGTACAACTCAAGAGGTGCTTGTTCTGGGACAAGGGGAGGGAAGCAACAAAGACTGCAGCAGCAGCGGATCAGCAATGGAAGGATCAGTCAAGGGGTCAGCTCACAAATGAAACCGGGGATCAGAATCATTGTCATCACTATCATGTGACACGACTCGCAATGTCCACCAGAGGGCAGCAAATCCTCAAACAAAACATAATACAAAGGCAAAGCAGCAAAAAAATGAGATAGAGAGAGGATAGATAGATAGATAAATGATAGATAGATGATAGATAGATAGATAGATAGATAGATAGATAGATAGATAGATAGATAGATAGATAGATAGATAGATAGATAGATAAATAGATAAATAGACAGATAATAGATAGAGAGATAGTAGATAGATAGATAGATAGATAGATAGATAGATAGATAGATAGATAGATAGATAAATAGATAAATAGACAGATAATAGATAGAGAGATAGATAAATGATAGATAGATAGATAGATAGATAGATAATAGATAGGGAGATAGATAATATATATATATATATTATCTATCTCCCTATCTATTATCTATATCTATATATATATATATTATCTATCTCCCTATCTATTATCTATATCTATATATATATATATAGATATAGATAATAGATAGATATAGATAATAGATAGATAAATGATAGATAGATTGATAGATAGATAGATAAATGATAGATAGATAGATAATAGATAGATAGATAGATACATAGATACATAGATAGATAGATCATAGATATATCTGTATCATGTGACATGGTTGGAATGTATCCGTGTACACTGTAAGGTTTCATCACGTCGTAGATTACTATATAACTTTGATTGATTGTTTCCTGTTGGATGGGAGTTTAGTGGCACCTAAATAACCTTTATATAACCTAACCTCCCGCACTGCGGTTATACACACACACGGTTATACAAGCTTCATCCTGCCGGCCAAGTCTCTGCTACTGTGTAATATCCAACCTTCTATCTTCCCCCGGTGACCCCATCCATGATGCTGGCCTAGGGGTAAAGGGATTTGATAGATATTTTCCTTGTAATGAGACTCTGTCCTCAGGAGCTTACAGTCTAGGAGTATAATGAGACCCTGTCCCCAGGAGCTTACAGTCTAGGGGTATAATGAGACCCTGTCCCCAGGGGCTTACGCTCTAGGGTAGGGCTACCCCTGATAATACTGTATTGAGGAGCACCCCTCTTTGAATGAGGATATCCTGTCCCCAGGCGCCTCGTACTGATTCCAGGTCTGCGTTGTTCTCTATGATGAGCGGCGTCTCCCCAGGGTGGTAATTTTGCGTTCGGCGTTATTTGCATTTATAGCGGATATAAAATGGCAAATTATATGCAAATATATTTCCAAATAGAGCTTTAAGTTTCGGTTTCCTGGTTTGCGCTGGCTTACACCCGTCACATGGAGGAACATCGTAAATTCCGATGACAAATAGAAGACAAATAGAAGGAATTACAGTGACAGGTAGAGCGTTGTATTAACCCCTGGGCTACCACAGGGCAGCTAATCCCAAAGCAGCGTTCGGCAGTCTGAAGTAGTCAGATGAATAAATAGTGAGTTGTGTTTGGTTGCTACGGGTTACAGTTGTGTTATACATAGGGATGCACCGATACCATTTTTTCCAGACCAAATATCGATACTTTTCCTCAAGTACTCGCCGATACCAATTACCGATACCTTTTATTTAGTGTCATGTGACAGGTTTTCTAAAACAATGCAGACGAACGATTTTAGGACAGTGATGGAGTGCCAGGGCCCAGTGACAGATGTGACCGCTGCGACCCTGGTAGTTCTGCCACTGGCTTCCAGCTGTAGAGGGACTACAAATCACAGCAAAACATGTGCCCTAACCTGCTAATCCACCAACTTGCCGAAAGCTCGGACCAGCTCTGCCTGTGGCTCCGGAATATATCGGACAAAGCAGCCCGAACTCCAGCGACCAAGGAACAATGCACAATACAACCAGCTATGGAGGACTACAAATCTCAGCAATACATTATACAGGAATACAGAATACCACCAGCTAGGGAGGACTACACATCCCAGTAATACATTATATAGCAATGCAGAATAATATGAAGCTAGATACTCTGTGTTGTTCTCCAGGGCCATGTGCGGTCTCACAGGTCTGTGTGCGGTCTCACCAGGGCTGTGCAGACTCACCAGGGCTGTATGTGGTCTCACCAGGGCTGTGTGTGGTCTCTGCTGTGTGCGGTCTCACGAGGACTGTGTGGTCTCACCAGGGCTGTATGCAGTTTCTCACCAGGGCTGTGCAGTTTTACCAGGGCTGTGTGCGGTCTTATCAGGGCTGTATGCAGCGTCTCACCAGGGCTGTGTGCAGCATCTCACTAGGACTGTGTGCAGTCTCGCCAGGGCTGTGCGGTCTCACCAGGGCTGTGCATGGTCTCAGGCTGTGTGCGGTCTCTCCAGGGCTGTATGCAGTCTCACCAGGGCTGTGCATTGTCTCAGAAGGCGGTGTGTGGTCTCACCAGGACTGTGTGGTCTCAACAGGACTGTCTGCAGACTCACCAGGGTTGTGCGGTCTCACCAGGACTGTCTGCAGACTCACCAGGGCTGTGCGGTCTCACCAGGGCTGTGCATGGTCTCAGGCTGTGTGCGGTCTCTCCAGGGCTGTATGCAGTCTCACCAGGGCTGTGCATTGTCTCAGGAGGCTGTGTGTTGTCTCACCAGGACTGTCTGCAGACTCACCAGGGCTGTATGTGGTCTCACCAGGGCTGTGTGTGGTCTCACCAGGGCTGTATGCAGTGTCTCACCAGGGCTGTAAGTGGTCTCACCAGAGCTGAGTGTGGTCTCACTAGGGCTGTATGCAGTGTCTCACCAGGGCTGTACGTGGTCTCACCAGGGCTGTAAGTGGTCTCACCAGAGCTGAGTGTGGTCTCACTAGGGCTGTATGCAGTGTCTCACCAGGGCTGTACGTGGTCTCACCAGGGCTGTAAGTGGTCTCACCAGAGCTGAGTGTGGTCTCACTAGGGCTGTATGCAGTGTCTCACCAGGGCAGTGCAGTTTTACCAGGGCTGTGTGCGGTCTTATCAGGGCTGTATGCAGCGTCTCACCAGGGCTGTATGCAGTGTCTCACCAGAGCTGAGTGTGGTCTCACCAGGGCTGTATGCAGTGTCTCACCAGGGCAGTGCAGTTTTACCAGGGCTGTGTGCAGTCTTATCAGGGCTGTATGCGGTGTCTCACCAGGGCTGTAAGTGGTCTCACCAGGGCTGTAAGTGGTCTCACCAGGGCTGTATGCAGTGTCTCACCAGGGCTGTGCAGTTTTACCAGGGCTGTGTGGTCTCACTAGGGCTGTGTGCGGTCTTATCAGGGCTGTATGCGGCGTCTCACCAGGGCTGTGCATTGTCTCAGGCTGTGCATTGTCTCACCAGGACTGTGCGGTCTTATCAGGGCTGTATGCAGTCTCACCAGGGCTGTGCATGGTCTCAGGCGGTGCATAGTCTCACCAGGTCTGTGTGGTCTCACCAGGACTGAGTGGTCTCACCAGGACGGTATGCAGTCTCACCAGAGCTGTGCATTGTCTCAGGAGGCTATGTGTGGTGTAAAATTTAAAGCGCTTGAATTGGCGCTCAGTGCTCCTGAAAATGCCCAATATCGCCACTGATACCGTTACTGGTATTGGTGCATCCCTAGGTACACCTAGTATAGGTGGGGGGCGGTGGAGGCGGGAAGAAGAAAGTCAATTACAGGTTTGCAGCACCTCACGGCTGACAGAGCAAATACAGTACACGCTGACCGCAGGCCGAGACATGTGACGCCATCCGGCGCACCGTGCCGCCACTCTAGAAACCCCTCAACCACTCACTTTTGCAGCTTTAGTAACCCTGCAACTTCCGCACTGATAATATTGTCCTGAGGAGCGCTCCTACTTGTAGGCCCAGCACTGATAATACTGTCCTGAGGAGTGCTACTCCTTGTAGGCCCAGCACTGATAATACTGTCCTGAGGAGTTGCATCCCTAGGTACACCTAGTATAGGTGGGGGGCGGTGGAGGCGGGAAGAAGAAAGTCAATTACAGGTTTGCAGCACCTCACGGCTGACAGAGCAAATACAGTACACGCTGACCGCAGGCCGAGACATGTGACGCCATCCGGCGCACCGTGCCGCCACTCTAGAAACCCCTCAACCACTCACTTTTGCAGCTTTAGTAACCCTGCAACTTCCGCACTGATAATATTGTCCTGAGGAGCGCTCCTACTTGTAGGCCCAGCACTGATAATACTGTCCTGAGGAGTGCTACTCCTTGTAGGCCCAGCACTGATAATACTGTCCTGAGGAGCGCTACTCCTTGTAGGCCCAGCACTGATAATACTGTCCTGAGGAGCGCTACTCCTTGTAGACCCAGCACTGATAATACTGTCCTGAGGAGCGCTACTCCTTGTAGGCCCAGCACTGATAATACTGTCCTGAGGAGTGCTCCTCCTTGTAGGCCCAGCACTGATATTACTGTCCTGAGGAGTGCTACTCCTTGTAGGCCCAGCATAGATAATAGTGTCCTGCGGAGCGCTCCTCCTTGTAGGCTCACGCACAGACTTCACCTGTCTTCTACTACAAGTACTAGTACTGGCCACACCCCTCCTATAATACTACAAGTACTGACCGCACGTCTCCTATAATACCATGAGTACTAGTACTGACTGCACGTCTCCTATAATACTACAAGTACTGACCGCACGTCTCCTATAATACCACGAGTACTAGTACTGACTGCACGTCTCCTATAAAACTACGACTACTGACCGCACCCCTCCTATAATACCACGAGTACTAGTACTGACCGCACGTCTCCTATAATACCACGAGTACTGACCGCACCCCTCCTATAATACTACGAGTACTGACCGCACATCTCCTATTATACTACAAGTACTAGTACTGGCCACACCCCTCCTATAATACCACGAGTACTAGTACTGACCGCACGTCTCCTATAATACCACGAGTACTAGTACTGACTGCACGTCTCCTATAAAACTACGACTACTGACCGCACCCCTCCTATAATACCACGAGTACTAGTACTGACCGCACGTCTCCTATAATACCACGAGTACTGACTGCACCCCTCCTATAATACCACGAGGACTGACCGCACCCCTCCTATAATAATATGAGTACTAGTACTGACCGCACCCCTCCTATAATACCATGAGTACTGACCGCACCCCTCCTATAATACCATGAGTACTAGTACCAACCGCACGTCTCATATAAAACTACGACTACTGACCGCATCCCTCCTATAATACTACGAGTACTGACCGCACATCTACTATTATACTACAAGTACTAGTACTGGCCACAAGCCCTCCTATAATACCACGAGTACTAGTACTGACTGCACGTCTCCTATAATACTACAAGTACTAGTACTGGCCACACCCCTCCTATAATACCACAAGTACTGACCGCACCCCTCCTATAATACCACGAGTACTGACCACACCCCTCCTATAATACTATGAGTACTAGTACTGACAGCACCCCTCCTATAATACTGTGAGTACTAGTACTGGCCACACCCCTCCTATAATACTATGAGTACTAGTACTGACAGCACCCCTCCTATAATACTGTGAGTACTAGTACTGGCCACACCCCTCCTATAATACTATGAGTACTAGTATTGGCCACACCCCTCCAATAATACAACGGGTACTAGTATTGGCCACACCCCTCCTATAATACTACGAGTACTAGTATTGGCCACACCCCTCCTATAATACTACGAGTACTAGTACTGGCCGCACCCCTCCTATAATACTACCTTGTGCTGGCCAGTTAGGGTTGCCACCTTTTCTTCAAGTGGAACCCGAACACTCTATTATATATATATATTTCCTGACACCGTACATGGCAGCATACAATGGGTATGGCTCCGCCCCCAGCCCAATCACAGGACCAGTTATACTATAAATTAAAGCCCGCCTCCCAAGGCCACCATTCTTTTTTCTGTCCTCACTGCTCAAGCCGGTTATACTAAGAATAGGTTGAAATTTTTTCCCCTCACCTTGCTGGTTTCTTCTGGCCCTCCGCACAGGTTCAGCCTCTCCTGTTGCGAAGTTCCCTTTGTTCAGGTGGCTAAATGCAGTCTGATAATGGAAGCCTCCCCCATAGCCTTGGAGTTGGGGTGCAGGAAATGGTCTCTTGGGGTCTCTTCATGTTC
>NW_017307165.1:110962-112473 GCF_000935625.1 Nanorana parkeri | reverse complement strand
CCCTCCACCAAACTTTACACTTGGCACAATGCAGTCAGACAAGTACCGTTCTCCTGGCAACCGCCAAACCCAGACACGTCCATCGGATTGCCAGACAGAGAAGCGTGATTGGTCCCTCCAGAGAACACGTCTCCACTTCTCTTGAGTCCAGTGGCGGCGTGCTTTACACCACGGCATCCCACGCTTTGCATTGCACTTGGTGATGTAAGGCTTGGATGCAGCTGCTCGGCCATGGAAACCCATTCCATGAAGCTCTCTACGCACTGTTGTTGTGCCAATCTGAAGGCCACACGAAGTTTGGAGGTCTGTAGCTATTGACTCTGCAGACAGTTGGCGACTTCTGCGCACTGTGCGCTTCAGCATGCACTGACCCCGCTCTGTCATTTTACGTGGCCTACCACTTCCTGGCTGAGTTGCTGTTGTTCCCTGTTGCTTCCACTTTGTTATAATACCAGTATCAGGTGACCGCGGAATATTTAGTAGCAAGGAAATGTCACGGATGGACTTATTGCACAGGTGACAACCTATCACGGTACCACGCTTGTAGTCACTGAGCTCCTGAGAGCGACCCATTCTTTCACAAATGTTTGTAGAAGCGTCTACATGCCGAGGTGCGCGATTCTATACACCTGTGGCCATGGAGGTGATTGGAACACCTGAATCCAATGATTTGGAGGGTTGTCCCAATACTTTTGCCAATATAGTGTATTTCCAGAATGGCGACGTGTAGCACACAGAGAAAGGTGCAGTAACCCATAGCAACCAATCAGAGTGCAAAGCTTCTGATTTCCCCTCTCATAACACTGAAGAATGAGCTCTGGTTGCTATGGGTAACAGCCCAAGGATAGGGCAGGTTATCAGGCAGCGCCGGGTGTGGACGGGAGATAAGATCAGGGCTGAGGGAGTGTAGGTGTAATTATAAATCACTTCTTCATGTTTGCTGAAAATAAGAGAATTGGGAAAGGTGCCGCGCCCCGGGGTCATGTGACCAACAACATTCTTCATGTGACAACATCTGTTTACTCCACAATCACCGACAGATGAAGTAGGTCAAATACCGACTTCACCCTTTAAACGTCTCCGATCAGAACCGCACGGAAGTCCTAAAACGCCATTTAGGGGTCACTTTAGCGTTCCAATCACATGTACAACCGCTGCACAAAGGAAATCCGCCATAAGAAATATACAGAGGCTTCCACGGGGGGGCTTCCTGGTTGTTATGTCCATCCTCTGCCTTCGAAGGGAACTGGTATTTTATCAGGAGCTCAGCTCAACTCATGATCTATGCAGATCACAACCGCTATTCTGCCGCTGCTGGAAAATGTAGAGGCCGATTTCCCAATTTGTCCCCTTTTCGCCTCACACACACTGCCTATCACTTGGCCAGGTTACCCGTCCTCTCCCTTCTGTAGACAGAGGGGGGGTTGGGGTATAATAGAGGGACAGAGGGGGATTGGGGTATAATAGAGGGACAGAGGGGGGATTGGGGTATAATAGAGGGACAGAGGAGG
>NW_017307165.1:92373-110633 GCF_000935625.1 Nanorana parkeri | reverse complement strand
GGGGGGGGGTGGAGGTATATTAGAGGGACATTGCATTATGGGAATTCCAGATGTCAAGCCTTCTAGGAGGCGGAGCAGACGGGAGGAGGCCGTTGGGGGTTTATAGATGGCGCCATTCTTACTATGAGAAGTTTGTGGATGGCAGGGAAGGGGGTAGAGGATTGGTATGACCCTATGAGGGGGCTCCAACGCTGTCATCCTCATCCTTCTTTCCTGACCAGTTAGTCGCTCAGCAGCAACAATTAGGTGCATGTCAGGTGTGAACACTTCACTGCCCCAGAGCTTCTTCTAGTTTGATTATTCGGAAGGATGAGGATGACGGCCCCTGCGGCCTCTATACCGGGTTGGCAATGGCCAGCGCCTATGGTTCAATCCCGACCATACCCCTTTAAAGATGGCGTCTTGCGGTGGATCACATGACCTCCCATCAGATGTGAAATCAGAACGTCTCCAGCGGAATTTGCGTATTTTTCTTTATTGAAAATAAATCATTGACCGATATCACAGATATAAATATATTGCTCTGAGGTTGGGAAGAGGGGCGGGGCTAGGCAGCAGGGTGACGCCCCTGTCACTCGTGTCCCCCGTGGGCCGACCGGGTGCACAGATCTGCCCCGGACACACTTTTTTTTGCCCCTGGAAACGGCATTGCTTTAAATATATATAGCTATAAATCTGTCCACACATGTTACAATCACATTGTACAATCTCCTGTAAGCTGGCCACACCCCTATACAATCTGATTGTACAATGTCCTGGAAGCTGGCCACACCCCATACAATATAATTGTACAATGTCCTGGAAGCTGGCCACACCCCCATACAATCTGATTGTACAATCTCCTGTAAGCTGGCCACACCCCCATACAATCTGATTGTACAATCTCCTGTAAGCTGGCCACACCCCATACAATATGATTGTACAATCTCCTGTAAGCTGGCCACACCCCCATACAATCTGATTGTACAATGTCCTGGAAGCTGGCCACACCCCCATACAATCTGATTGTACAATCTCCTGGAAGCCGGCCACACCCCTATACAATCTGATTGTACAATGTCCTGGAAGCTGGCCACACCCCCATACAATCTGATTGTACAATCTCCTGTAAGCTGGCCACACCCCATACAATATGATTGTACAATGTCCTGGAAGCTGGCCACACCCCCATACAATCTGATTGTACAATATCCTGGAAGCCGGCCACACCCCTATACAATCTGATTGTACAATGTCCTGGAAGCTGGCCACACCCCCATACAATCTGATTGTACAATGTCCTGGAAGCTGGCCACACCCCATACAATATAATTGTACAATGTCCTGGAAGCTGGCCACACCCCCATACAATCTGATTGTACAATCTCCTGTAAGCTGGCCACACCCCCATACAATCTGATTGTACAATCTCCTGTAAGCTGGCCACACCCCCATACAATCTGATTGTACAATCTCCTGTAAGCTGGCCACACCCCATACAATATGATTGTACAATCTCCTGTAAGCTGGCCACACCCCCATACAATCTGATTGTACAATGTCCTGGAAGCTGGCCACACCCCCATACAATCTGATTGTACAATATCCTGGAAGCCGGCCACACCCCTATACAATCTGATTGTACAATGTCCTGGAAGCTGGCCACACCCCCATACAATCTGATTGTACAATGTCCTGGAAGCTGGCCACACCCCATACAATCTAATTGTACAATCTCCTGTAAGCTGGCCACACCCCCATACAATCTGATTGTACAATGTCCTGGAAGCTGGCCACACCCCCATACAATCTGATTGTACAATGTCCTGGAAGCTGGCCACACCCCTATACAATCTAATTGTACAATGTCCTGGAAGCTGGCCACACCCCATACAAAGTTTGTACAATCAGATTGTGACATCAGTGGTAAGCGTTATCAGATTGGACAATCAGATTGTAACATGTGTGGGCAGCGTCATCTCAGCTCTTACAATCCGTTCCCATTGGCTGAGACGTGCAGCAAAATCTTTTAAAAAAACCCAGAAAAATAATCATTTCATAATCCAGTGAATGGAAAGTCCCATTGTGGCGCTCCTCAGGGGTGGGGCCGTGGCACGTGGTTCAGCCTCCTCGGAGTGTGCTTCATTTCAGGCAGCTCATGTCACATTCACACATGTGCCGCCGTGTTGGCAGGCGAGTGTTCGGAGAATGACCCCGGATTGGTAACAGTCTGTTTGAGCCTCATTACTAGCGGCGGCAGCATGGAGTGTGTGTGCGGATAATCCGCTATGTACAATAAATAAGTCCTTTGTCACGGCGGAGCTTAGCCGTCATGGAACCGCCACATCGACCAGACGGCGTCTCTGGAACCGCTCCAGACCCAGAGTGACCCGGACCACCCCGCTACACCCCACCCCGCCCGCTCCCACACTACAGCTATCGCCCGACATTTACAGCTAAAATATTTACAATGATTAGATACAGAGAGGCCCAGCCAATGTGCAGGGAACTCGACTGAGGGCTGGGTGAATGTGATAAGACTGAAGGCTGGGTGAATGTGATAAGACTGAGGGCTGGGTGAATGTGATAAGACTGAGGGCTGGGTGAATGTGGGGCCTATGTGATAAGACTAAAGGCTGAGTGAATGTGATAAAACTGGACGCTGGGTGAATGTGGGGCATATGTGATGAGACACTGGGATGAAACTGCTGGAACACGTGTGTTGTGCTAGTCACATGTTGGGGGCCACGCTGACATTTCGGGCGGTCACATGACTCGAGTTTCGGTCGTCTTATCACATTCACACATTCTGACCCGGGGACAATGACCAGGAAATGAAAACTCGGCTCTGACTCACAGCCGAGAACCGATAAGCCGCCAAGCGGAGCGGAAAAGCCGGGCGCGCCTGGGCACATCTCGCCATGATCATTGGACTGACTGGATGCACATTGACTGTCAGTGAATCAGACCCTCCGCCCAGAACTGATATTTGAGATATGGGTGTAGGACCGCAGGGGAAAGCAGGACATGATTCTGGTATTTTCCGACGCAGCCCCTGCAGAGTCTCACTTCTCCAGCTTAACACATAGAGAATGTGGAGGCCAGAGTGAGATGCAATGCCTATTGGCTGTGCCAGAGGGGCGGAGCCAGAAAAACAGACACAGAAGTTGCTGCGAGGCATAAGAAGCCATCCGGTGATCCGTCGCCCCATCATCCACCCATAGCTGAAATAGCTGTTGTGTGCGAACGTCTCATACAGATACATATAAACATAATGGTCCTTTGTTCATGTGTGGCCCCACAGTTCGTGCAGGAGCAGAGCAGGGAAATTCCAGTTGCATTATGGTAGCTGAGGGTTACACACTGGAGCACACGTTTCTGGCAGCTCAAGGAAGAATAATGGGGGGTATTCTAGTGGTCATACAGAATCAGCTCCAAGCAGACTTCTCCTTTAAGCTGTTCCTCAGGGGCGGGTCACAGTTCTGTTTCAGGTGTCCCCATATAAAGATGAATTCGGAGTTTCGCAGAGGAGATACATTGTATCCACAGGAAAAGGGTTCCATTGCTGCGTCTGCACGGGCAGTCCACCTTTAAATTGTCCTATCAAGGCAGCCATATTCAGTCTGTGCGTGATTGAGCGGCCCTCCCCCGCGGGGCGCTCTCACAGGTTGTTGGTCTCCAGGCCCTGGTTGGTGTACGAGAACTTGTTCTTGGCTCCATTCCCGGGTGCCTGGAAGAGAGAAGACAGGCGAGTGTCAGAGGTGGGCTGCGGTTAAAACGGGTAACTGTCAGGGTGGCTGTCAATGCTGGAGGAGGGACGCTAGCTCCACCCAGAACGAGCACTGGCTCCTCCCATACACAGCGCACAGGCTAACAATGACTAGTAACACAGAGCAACTACAATCGTGATTTGGGTCAGAGCTTATTAAAGCCTCAGGATCAGCATGACATGACAAGGGGTCAGCAGATTCATGGCTGGGCCGAGGGGTTGGCAGAAGAGGTGGAGCCTTGAGAAGAAATTGGGGTACAAAAGAGGGACAGAAAGGGGATTGGGGTATAATGGAGGGGCAGAGAGGAAATTAGGGTACACTAGGAGGCATCAGAGGGATTGGGGTACAATAGAGGGACAGAGGGGAAGGGGGGGGGATTGGGGTATAATAGAGGGACAGAGGGGGGATTGGGGTATAATAGAGGGACCAACGCGATGCGACTTAAATCGACGCAAACCTTGCCCCAGATCACCGAGCGCTTTACATGTTTTTTTCTCTTGTTGCATCGATTTGCGGGGGATGGGGTGTCAGGATTCGTCGGTGTCATGGCACAAGTCCGTACAAATCATTAGGCTCCGCCGCTAGTCATTAACTCGGAGTTCTAGCCACCGCCATCCGCTCACATCAATACCTTTATGTAAACCGCAAACACGCCGAGGTCGTGTTTACAAATCAGCGGCGAGTTCAGCTCGGGGATACTTTATCTGTTGACACTGGTGATATTGTTAGCACCGAGCGAACTTCTCAGGGTTGTCACACATCTATAAATTAGAACCTGTCAGGGATGGAGATAGGAGTGCGCGTTCGCACGGAAAGTTCTACGCCAATGCTAAGCCGTGTGCACAAAGCTGTGGCCGCTTGCTCTCCGCCTACCTGATCGGGGAGGGGTCAGGGCCGTCTTTAATATTGATTGGACCCTGGGCAAACAATTTCTTGGGCCCCCTCCCCCCCTCCCGGCACTAACAGCAGCATACGGAAGAGGTGGGGCAACACTATGTGATGCTGATCGCATAGTAAACAGAATGGTGCTGCAAGGGTTGCTGCCTTTTCTTCAAGCGAACCCCGAACAGTCTAGCACCACACTGCAACTTTTTTTAGAATAAACAAGAGAGAACGAGGAGAGAGAGGGAGGAGAGACAGCCAGGGGAGAGAGCGAGGAGAGACAGCCAGGGGAGAGAGGAGAGACAGCCAGGAGAGAGAGAAGACAGAGTGAGGCGAGACAGCCAGGAGAGAGAGAAGAGACAGCTAGGAGAGAGAGAGAAAAGAGACAGCAAGGAGAAAGAGAGAAGAGACAGCCAGGAGAGAGAGAGGAGAGAGAGCAAGAAGAGACAGCCAGGGGAAAGAGTGAGGAGAGACAGCCAGAATAGAGTGAGAAGAGACAGCCAGGGGAGACGGCGAGGAGAGACAGCCACGAGAGAAAGCGAGAAGAGACAGCCAGGGGAGAGAGCAAAGAGAGACAGCCAGGAGAAAGATTGAGGAAAGACAGCCAGGAGAGAGAGAGGAAGGAGAGACAGCTGGGAGAGAGAGCTAGGGGAGAGAGCAAAGTGAGACAGTTAGGAGAGAGAGCGAGGAGAGACAGACAGGAGAGAATGAGGAGAGAGAGGCAGGAGAGAAAGCCAGGGGATAGAGTGAGAGACAGCCAGGAGAAAGAGCAAGGACAGACAGCCAGGAAAGAGACAGGATATTCAATATGCTGGTGGGAAGCTGTGCGGAGTCTCAGGAGGACTATACGGGGGTCTCAGACGGTAGAGACAGCCAGGGGGGAGGGAGAGGAGAGACAGCCACGAGAGAAAGCGAGAAGAGACAGCGAGGGGAGAGAGCAAAGAGAGACAGCCAGGAGAAAGATTGAGGAAAGACAGCCAGGAGAGAGAGAGGAAGGAGAGACAGCTGGGAGAGAGAGCTAGGGGAGAGAGCAAAGTGAGACAGTTAGGAGAGAGAGCGAGGAGAGACAGACAGGAGAGAATGAGGAGAGAGAGGCAGGAGAGAAAGCCAGGGGATAGAGTGAGAGACAGCCAGGAGAAAGAGCAAGGACAGACAGCCAGGAAAGAGACAGGATATTCAATATGCTGGTGGGAAGCTGTGCGGAGTCTCAGGAGGACTATACGGGGGTCTCAGACGGGCTGTGCAGGTATCGGTGCAGTAGCATCCCTAGTGAATTATAAACGTGCAATGCATTTTATAGACCAACTACACATGCAATCTAATAATAATCTACATGTGATATAAATACATACAGTAAGTATGCAGAATCACCCTATGGTGAATAAATACAATATATAGTGGAAAAATACCTAATAATGTATTCAGCATAGGGTGATTCTGCGTATTTATATATTTCTGTATTTATTTCACATGTAGATTATCATTAAAGAGACATTAAAGTCAAAAGTCCCCCCCCCCCATGTTAATGTCAGCACTTACCTTAAGTGATGTCTCTTAATCCGATCTTCTTTCCTGATGTTTTCATCTGTCCCTCCAGCGGTGCGGCGGCTCTCCGGTCCAGCGCTGACACCTCTCTGCTTGCAGGCACTTCCGATCCAGCGCTGTCTGCAGTCGGATGCACTCGTCCATAGACTTACCTTGCGTCTCTGCTCGTCTCCCGGCCGAGAATCCGAACTGCGCATGCGCCCGCCCCAAGATCCTTTGCGGCCGCACGAGCAGTTCCTGATTCTCGGCACACAGCGATAACGAGGTAAGTTTAAACCGCTGTTAAAGCGTTTTTTTGCTTGCTAGCAGTAGATATAGGCAAAAAAAAACGGAGGGTTTAGAAACCCTTTAAATGACATATGTAGTTGGTCTCTATAGCGCAGGGCACATTTATAATTCACGTTTTTTAGGTGTTATATACAGTTTTTTAGCATGGCAGCTTAGGGGTTTGTTGTTCCATAGCACAGATCCTGTTTGTAATATTATATATAGGTGCATCCCTAGTATTGAGAGTACAGGAAGCTTTGCTGCAGCCATACATAGAACTTGATAATTACATTTTCTTTAAAAACTCTAAATCCTGCTTCAGCAGCATAGATTGAACTAGAGAAGCATGTCAGGAACCTGCTCTGCATATGTATGTGTTGCACACAGTATATGTATCTGTAGCATACATATACTGTGGCATATTTGGGCACTTACTTGTTGTGAAGGTCCAGAGAGGGGAGGCAGGAGGGGACACAGTGGGGGTGACATCTCAGTGCACGGTGTGGGCTCCCCGCAGGGCCCCAGACAACACAGGAGAGCAGAGTACGGAGAGAAGGGGGCGGGGCCGAGTTGATAGCCACGTCTATGCTGCTGTATGTAGCCTCCTGTCTGTAGAGCACAGACAGGGGGCAGGACTGGTGCAAGCACCATTGCCTACACAGGTGAGGATGCCAGCCCTGCACGTGTAAATCTTATGTGGGCTGAAGGGGCAGCTGCTTTGGGTCCCACAACAATGATTGGGCCCTGGGCTGCTGCCCCTTTTGCCCTGCGTTAAAGACAGCCCTGGGAGGGGTGACTGTGTCCGTGTTTTAATAGACGCCCCACTTTAGCCCACCTGGGAATTCACCTATCCCAGCAAGTAATGGCTTCAAATGAGGTTCCCAGAAACAAAGGGGCCCATTTATAAACAATTCGCAGAGCCATTTGCCCTGCGAATCCCTGTGAACATTCGATCTGTACAAAGAGAGGCCAAAACTAACATTCTTAGTATATTTCTCTTTTCAGGTCAAATGCAATGTAATCCAATGTAATGTAACACCTCTCGATGGCCACTAGATGGCGCTGAAGAATACTAATTTCCTATGCTCTTCAGCGCCATCTATAGGCCATAGTGTGGTATTGCTGAATATTACATTTGACCTGAAAAGAAAATATACCAATACATTTATTAAAGTGACTCAGCTTGTTTTCCAGATCGGTGACCAAACCCCCCCCTCCACCCCCTTAAGGTTCGTTAAGCAGAGCTAGTCGGGCTCCATATCCATAAAAAAAGGAGAGGTGATTATTTCGTGCTTGTCATCCACACATCGGGCCGTTCCAGTTTATTATGCAAACATCAAAATGCAAATGTCACTTTTTAATAACCTGCAGTTATCCTGCTGGAACCGGTCCCGGAGTGCAGGCGGCAAGGACAACGCCAGAGGACGGGCAGAGGGAAAGTGCGATGTGAGAGAGAGCCGAGGAGGAAGACTGTGTGCAATGTGGAGAATAATAGTAGTGGGGGGGACATTAGAGTGTAAGCTCCTCTGTACAGAGACTGATGTGACTGTGGGGGGGACGGGACATTAGAGTGTAAGCTCCTCTGTTCAGAGACTGATGTGACTGTGGGGAGGAGGGGACATTAGAGTGTAAGCTCCTCTGTACAGAGACTGATGTGACTGTGGGGGGGACGGGACATTAGAGTGTAAGCTCCTCTGTTCAGAGACTGATGTGACTGTGGGGAGGACATTAGAGTGTAAACTCCTCTGGTTTAATGACGGGCACACTGTTCAGCTGAGATGATGGGTGGGCGGTAAAGGGTCTAGGGGGCGGTCCCTCTGGTGTTCTGTATATATAGTATACGCCGTGCCCCTCCCCCTCTCTATACTGTACTATAGGGTGACTGCGCACATGTTGACTCTTTTCTCGCCATTTGCAAGTGAAACAGATGCAAATCCTTCGGCTGATAATGGTGAATCGATGACATTGTTGGCCGGTCAGTTGTGTACACGCCGTGTGCGCGTTCTGCTCCCAGCAGATGTTGTGTTCAGCCGTCTCCTGGACAACGCCACCTCTCGCCTGTCAATCATTAACACCCCCGAGGAAGGGAGGGAAGGGGACTGGCATGCGGCGGCTCCCAAAGTGTACAAATGCTACTAACAGGTCCAATATGCTTTTCAGCAATGGAATGGTTTTGTGGAAACGATGACGAACACCTCCAAAGGTCATGTAATCATTTCCTATTGGTCACACGCCAGCTGAAGGCTGAAATCAAGCTCGCAGCGCCTGGGAAGCAGGAGGCATGGGGGTATGTCATATGTTTAATCCTCCGCTGGGGGGAGCAGCGCTAGAAATAAAGCAGGGGGGTCTCTGCCGCACAACGGTTCAATGAATCACCTTCCAGCCACACCAGAAATACAGATTTTGGGAGGATACAGATTGGTCGCCATGGCCACCAATGACACTCACATCGTACGTGTTTGGCGCGGCGTAGCGCCCGTGCGTCTGGTACGCCGTGTAGTCGTTCATGGAGTGGTAGGAGCCCCGGCTGGCGAACACGTCCATGTAGCCGCTGTGCTTCCGGCGGCACAGCATGACGATCTGGAAGAAGAGGATGAGAATGATTGGAGGATTCTGGGAGCCACTGGCGACACTGAGCTCAGGATGACCATGACAGGAAGGACTGTTAGTAAGGAATTCTGAATACTCACCATGGCGATGATGAAAATGATGCAGAAGAGTAAAAGGACAGAGACGAGGACCAGAAGGGCGATTCCCCATCCCGGCACTCCGGCGTCTGAAGTGGTGGTGAACTGGACAGTACTGGCTGCAGGGGGGAAGGGGAGACGGTGATTGGACTGCGTGAGCAGACATCTGAGACAAGATCTGAGCTGATACAACCATCAAGGAGAGATTTATCCTCACTTCCTGTTCCAGTGACCCCGTGTGTAGGGATTTTGATGGGGGTCACTCGGACAGGAAGTAGTAGGGAGAAGAGCCAGCCATGGAAAACCCAACAGCTGTGCTCCATCCAGCGACTATCCTGGAACTAGAGAGAAGGATTCACTCAGGTGGACATTCACTCACCTTGTACGCTGGATATTTGGAGACCCTGAAACTCATTTTTGGTGTCGCCCAGCTTGGTGTTCAGGATGGTCTGGGCGTTGGAGGCAGTTTGAGTCCCTTGGAAATTGGTTTGGACATCGGCATTGACGGAGCCGGGGCTGCAAGGAAGACGGGAATGGATGACGCAGAGTATCTACAGCATATCTATGGTGAATCCACAGTGTATCTACAGCAAATCTAGGGTGTATCTACAGCACATCTATGGTGAATCCACAGTGTATCTACAGCATATCTAGGGTGAATCTACAGCATATCTAGGGCGAATCTACAGCATATCTATGGTGAATCCACAGTGTATCTACAGCAAATCTAGGGTGTATCTACAGCACATCTATGGTGAATCCACAGTGTATCTACAGCATATCTAGGGTGAATCTACAGCATATATATGGTGAATCCACAGTGTATCTACAGCAAATCTATGGTGAATCCAGTGTGTATCTAGAGCATATGTATGGTGAATCCAGTGTGTATCTACAGCATATCTATGGTGAATCCACAGTGTATATACAGCAAATCAATGGTGAATCCAGAGTGTATCTACAGCAAATCTATGGTGAATCCACAGTGTATCTACAGCGTATCTATAGTGAATCCACCGTTTATCTACAGCTGAGCCACAGAGTATCCACAGTGTTTGCACAACGTATCTACAGCATATCTATAACATATCTACAGTGTATCTACAGAGACTGTCACACTTCTCTCATCGGTCACCTTTCGGAACGTCACGGATTAACACAACAAAGTATTTTTAAAAAGGGAAATACATCTCAGAACATTTCGAATTGTCTTTTTGTTTTTTGATTTGTATCCATATCAGAGGAGCAGTCCCACTGAAGCCACGTAGCAGCCTGGGGGCTGAAAGGAGATGTTAAGCCTAACTGCAAATAATTTAAAACCCACGCACCAGGCGGATCCACCTGCAGTGAATGTTTGAAGAATGTCAGATTCACTGTTTTATTAATATACCCCTTTGTTTGCTTTGTGCATTGGGTAACAACAGTGGACCATGCCTGGGTAATGCATGCTGAAAGGGTCACTTGTGGAGGCCCCTGTGGCAGGATAAAAATGCAGGAGACAGGCACAGAGCGTTTTCACCCTATCACAGGAAGTGCCTGAGCAAGGATCTTCGTGGCAGGATCACCGGAGATTATTTTAAAGAAAAGTGAAGATTAGAAATCTAGATCCTGTCAAAGGATCTGTAAATGGATGACGTGACTGTGTGGGCGGAAGTCAAAATTGGACACAAGCCTGCAGGGAGAAGAACCCTGTGATTCAGGTCAGTGGGACTTCTCCGCATACTACCGATACGACCACAGGAAGTAATGTGACTTCCACAACAAGTACTCTGCATTCCACGGACACGACCACAGCTCATAATGTGACTTCCACAACAAGTACTCTGCATTCCACGGACACGACCACAGCTCATAATGTGACTTCCACAACAAGTACTCTGCATTGGGTTAAGTACTCTTCATTCCACAGACACGACCACAGCAAGTAATGTGACTTCCACAACAAGTACTTTGTATTACACGGACATGACCACAGCAAGTAATGTGACTTCCACAACAAGTACTCTTCATTCCACGGACACAACCACAGCAAGTAATGTGACATCCACAACAAGTACTCTGCATTCCACGGACACGACCACAGCACACAATGTGACTTCCACTACAAGTACTCTGCATTCCACGGACACGACCACAGCACATAATGTGACTTCCACAACAAGTACTCTTCATTCCACGGACACGACCACAGCAAGTAATGTGACTTCCACAACAAGTACTCTTCATTCCACGGACATGACCACAGCACATAATGTGACTTCCACAACAAGTACTCTGCATTCCACGGACACAACCACAGCACATAATGTGACTTCCACAACAAGTACTCTGCATTCCACGGACACAACCACAGCAAGTAATGTGACTTCCACATCAAGTACTCTGCATTCCACGGACACGACCACAGAAAGTAATGTGACTTCCACAACAAGTACTCTGCATTCCACGGACACAACCACAGCACATAATGTGACAACTATGACGCGTACCCCACAATCAGGGTCAGAAAAGTACCTTTAGCCTTTAAAAAGAAGCCACTGGCTCTTCTGCCATCTCCTACCCAATTACCAAAGCAGCCACGGACACATTTTGTGACACTTCATGTAAAATACGGAAGTTTAATCTCCATGCAACAAAACATTGATTCTGTCCTGTGTAATCTTTGTATGCCTAATAAGATAGCCGAGGCAGACTACTTCCTCCTGGAAACATTGTTTCCTTAGACCTCTGCCTACGTAGCCTTTCCACAAATCCGTTTCTGCAACAATTTTTGGAAATAAAATTGTAGGTTTGCACCAAAATTGTGTAAATTCCATACTAACCTGAAGGACAGAATAATCGAACGGATGTAGGTCTTGCGGGTATCACACCTTGTGCAGTTAAACGCTTCGTCACACTGTAAACGGTATAAACACGGGATTAGTAGATGCTCAGGGGATGCTAGAAGGACAATTCACGGCTGTGGCCACGGAAATCACTCACCAGCTGGATGATCTTGGCCGCCAGTTCCTTATAGAGAGCAGATGTTGAGTCCGCGAGGCTGGTGGAATACACCCAGTTGGTGATATGCAGTCTAACGAAGATAGGAGTGATGACCTGGCTTGTGGTCGGTGTTGTGGATGTGGGTGATGCTGTGGATGTGGGTGATGCTGTGGATGATGCTGTGGATGTGGTCGGGGTTGTGGCCGTGTTTGTGTTCTTAGCTGTGGTTGTCTCTGTGGCATTTTGAGTCGCCGTGTTTGCTGTGGAGGTGGCAATACTTGCAGTACTCGCTGTGGTAGTACCTATAGTTGTAGTGTTATCAGTAGAATTTGCGTTGCTTGCTGTGGTTGTGACTGTGACATTTGGTGCAGTGGTAGTAGCATGTGTAGCATTTGGGTTACTTACTGTGGTTGTGTCCGTGACATTTGGTGCAGTGGTAGTAGCATGTGTAGCATTTGGGTTGCTTACTGTGGTTGTGTCCGTGACATTTGGTGCAGTGGTAGTAGCATGTGTAGCATTTGGGTTGCTTGCTGTGGTTGTGACCGTGACATTTGGTGCAGTGGTAGTAGCATGTGTAGCATTTGGGTTACTTACTGTGGTTGTGTCCGTGACATTTGGTGCAGTGGTAGTACCATGTGTAGCATTTGGGTTAATTGCTGTGGTTGTGTCCGTGACATTTGGTGCAGTGGTAGTAGCATGTGTAGCATTTGGGTTACTTACTGTGGTTGTGACCGTGACATTTGGTGCACCGGTAGTAGCATGTGTAGCATTTGGGTTACTTACTGTGGTTGTGACCGTGACATTTGGTGCACCAGTAGAAGCATGTGTAGCATTTGGGTTAATTACTGTGGTTGTGTCCGTGACATTTGGTGCAGTGGTAGTAGCATGTGTAGCATTTGGGTTGCTTACTGTGGTTGTGTCCGTGACGTTTGGTGCAGTGGTAGTAGCATGTGTAGCATTTGGGTTAATTGCTGTGGTTGTGTCTGTGGCATTTGTTGCAGTAATAGTGGCTGTGGTATTGTGCGGCACTGTTATGGTAGTGGTGGCTGTGGTTGTATTGCCAATATCCAAATTGGTTCCATTGTTGTCTGCTGCTGCTGCTGCTGCTGCAATAGAAAAGCCCACACAGATATTATTACATGATAATCAGAGAGCTCCACCAACCCCACAGTATAAAAAAATCTACAATCATTTGTACAGCGCTGCGGTATATGTCAGAGCTATATACATGTAAATAATAGTGTGTGACTGTTACTTTTGTCACCCATGTTTGTCTGTAGTTTGGTTTCGGGATGGCATGCCCAGGCCGGAGGTTACTTATTCCTCGGGGCACAGAGTCTGATGCCAAAACACATAGCTTGGCATGCAGAGGAGTTACAGAGCAGAACGAGGGACATTTGGAGGGAGGAGGAGGAGAGAGTTTAGAGAGACAGCAGAGTCCGGGGAGGAGAGAGCTCAGAGAGACAGCAGAGTCCAGGGAGGAGAGCTCAGAGACAGCAGAGTCCATGGAGGAGAGCACAAAGACAGCAGAGTCCAGGAAGGAAAACTTAGAAACAGCAGAGTCCAGGGAGGAGAGCTCAGAGGCAGCAGAGTCCAGGGAGGAGAGCACAAAGACAGCAGAGTCCAGGAAGGAAAACTTAGAAACAGCAGAGTCCAGGGAGGAGAGCACAGAAGGAGCAGAGCCAAGGGAGGAGAGCTCAGAGACAGCAGAGTCCAGGTAGGAGAGCTCGGAGACAGCAGAGTCCAGGGAGGAGAGCTCAGAGGCATCAGAGTCCAGGGAGGAGAGCTCAGAGACAGCAGAGTCCAGGGAGGAGAGCTCAGAAGGAGCAGAGTCCAGGGAGGAGAGCACAGAAGGAGCAGAGTCCAGGGAGGAGAGCACAGAAGGAGCAGAGTCCAGGGAGGAGAGGGCAGAGACAGCAGAGAAGTGAATGACGCCTATAAAGTCCCTCGAATGTATATGAAGTCTATAACACGCACACATATGAGGGTTTTGCTATGTCAAATCCATGATATTCAGAGTCCAGGGAGGAGAGCTCAGAGACAGCAGAGTCCAGGGAGGAGAGCTCAGAGACAGCAGAGTCCAGGGAGGAGAGCTCAGAGACAGCAGAGTCCAGGGAGGAGAGCTCAGAAGGAGCAGAGTCCAGGGAGGAGAGCACAGAAGGAGCAGAGTCCAGGGAGGAGAGCACAGAAGGAGCAGAGTCCAGGGAGGAGAGGGCAGAGACAGCAGAGAAGTGAATGACGCCTATAAAGTCCCTCGAATGTATATGAAGTCTATAACACGCACACATATGAGGGTTTTGCTATGTCAAATCCATGATATAAACCCCCCTCCCCCGCCCCAACCAATGAGGTTCTGGCCGGAGTTGGCCTTTAGCTCCGGCACAATTATATGGTCAGTTGCTCCTCCAGGCCCAAGTTCCGCAGAGAATTCTACAGACTGGATTGTTCCAGAGATAAACCGAGGAAAATAATAATAACAGAGGAGCCGGGGAGCCGGGGACGGGGCGGGAAATCACCTGACAGGTCGATCCGGAGAGTTTATATCTAAAAATGAGAGATTAACAACCCGACTACAGGAACAATGAGAAGGAGCCGATTCCGAGGTGTACAGAACATTCCGAGCACGAGGTGACATCACAGATCCTTCTCAGAGGACAAAAACAGCAGAGACACCCCGGACAGGATATAAAATGTTATAGGACATTCCATATTCATAGAACAATCTGACTGGAAAAAGACATTACAGAACTTTCTGCAGAACATGTGACACAATGGAACTTTCTACGGAGAAAGCCATCATAGAACAATCTATGCAAGAAAGTGACATTACAGAACTTTCTACGGAGAACGTTATCATAGAACAATCTAAACAGAGGACAAGATTACAGAACTTTCTACAGAGAATATTCTGATAGAACAATCTAAACAGAGGACAAGATTACAGAACTTTCTACAGAGAATATTCTGATAGAACAATCTAAACAGAGGACAAGATTACAGAACTTTCTACAGAGAATATTCTGATAGAACAATCTAACCCGAGGACAAGATTACAGAACTTTCTACAGAGAATATTCTCATAGAACAATCTATCCAGAGGACAAGATTACAGAACTTTCTACCGAGAATATTCTCATAGAAGAATCTAACCAGAGGACAAGATTACATAACTTTCTACCAAGAATATTCTTATAGAAGAATCTAACCAGAGGACAAAATTATAGAACCTTCTACAGAGAATATTCTCATACAACAATCTAACCAGAGGACAAGATTACAGAACTTTCTACAGAGAATATTCTCATACAACAATCTATCCAGAGGACAAGATTACAGAACTTTCTACAGAGAATATTCTCATACAACAATCTATCCAGAGGACAAGATTACAGAACTTTCTACAGAGCATGTTGTCATAGAACAATCTAACCAGGAAAACAACTTTATGGAACTTTATATGGAAAGCTGTTATAAAACAGTCTTGTGAAGAAAATTTCATTACAGAACTTTTGATGGAGAACATTTTCATAGAACAATCTATTTAGAGGATGACATTACAGAGAACATCGACTTAGAACAATCTAATCTGAAGACAACATTACGGAATTTTCTATGAAGAAGGCTGTTATAGAACAATCTAGCCAAGAAAAACATTACAGAACTTTTTATGGAAAACATTGTCATAGAACAATCTAACCAGAGGATGGCATTACGGAACCTTCTACGGAGAACATCATCATAAAACAATCTAACCAGAGGACGACATTACAGAACTTTCTACATACAATGTCATCATAGAACAATCTTACCAGTAAAACCACATTATAGAACTTTCTATGGAGAATGCTGTTATACAGATCTTTATACGGAGAACATCCTCATAGAACAATCTAGCCAGAGGACAACATTATGCAACCTTTATACGGAGAACATCCTCATAGAACAATCTAACCAGAAGACAACATTACGCAACCTTCTACGGATAACATCTTCATAGAACAATCTAACCAGAGGACAACATTACGCAACCTTCTACGGAGACCATCCTCATAGAACAATCTAACCAGAGGACGACATTACAGAACTTTCTAAAGAGAACATCCTCATAGAACAATCTAAACAGAGGACAACATTAGAGAACCTTCTACGGAGAACATCCTCATAGAACAATCTAACCAGAGGACAACATTACAGAACTCCTTACAGAGAACATCCTCGTAGAACAATCTAACCAGAAAACGATATAACAGAGATCCTTCTAAGAAGCATTGAACATTATTCACACCACATTCACACAATGGATCTTTTTGAGCGGAGATATTATCCTCCACAGAACAACGTATCACCTTCTACCAGGAAGTCTCATTCCAAGGAACTTTCTAACATCAAAAAGCTGCCACATCAACGGATGGAGAGAAGAGATTACAGACTTAGTGACTGGAACATTCTCCTCCCTAACAGATAATCCCCTGCAGAAGATTAACCGTAGAACATTCCAGGTAGAAAGCTCTCGTTTTTGCAAATCTGTAATTAATTAATACTAATTAATACAAATTTTAGAATTTTGGGGAATTTTTGAGTTCTGCGAGAAATAAAATATTAGAAATCCCCCCCCAGGGCAGATCCTTCAACCATGATGGGGAGATGAGAGGTCACCCTCCTAACGAGGGCCGCGCCCCATAACAAGCTCTTTTGGACTTGTCTACTGCACCCCCGGGGGCAGAGGAAAGATTGTTCCCTCAGAAAATATTCTTCCAACATGGTGGAAAATCTCCACGGCGATCCTCAAAGACTTCCACGGCATATTTTATTAACCTCTTCAGTGAAGGTCACCTTTCACATTACATAGAGCAAGTGGTCTCCTCATCTTCTCTCCTCAGCTCCTCAATATGGAAAATTTGAAGGCTCGCATATACTCAACAGGGACCCCAAAAAGTATCCCGAATTTTGGGGTTGCCATGCATCTGGTCACAGTAGATTCTACGTCTTCTGAACATCTCTTCCAAAAACGAATGATCCCTCAACTTTAAATGCCCGGCCCTTGCCGACAACATTTAAGGCCAGCGGGGGCCACAAACCTTACTCAGAGCTCAGGTCAGACCACAGATGTTCTACTCCTCCCTAATTGTTAATGTCCTGCTCTTCTGTTCCTGCGACAATGGGCCTTCCTATTATTTCTAAAAAGTTGTGTAACCCCCCCATACCGCCCCACACACACGCAGCAACAAAAAGTTGAAGGCTCATATACACTATGCAGGGACCTCCAAACCTATCCCAAATTTCTGGGCTCTCGTGCATTCTATGTCTCCTGAATATCTCTTTCAAAAAGACTGTTGCCTTTGCTGACATCATTTAAGGCAACAAGGGTCCTCAACCCTAAGTCCCACCCCAATACTAATTCCCATCTCAGATCAGCCCACCCCCAAACACATTCTACCCCCCAGAATGATTAGCCTCTTGCTATTGTGTTCCTACAACAAAGGGGCTTTATATTGCCTCGTAAAAGTTGCCGACTCCATCCCAAGTTTATAGCTCATATGGACCCAATGAAAAAAACAAAATATATTCGGAACGTTGAGGCTCCTGTACCGGTCAGATCCTCTCCTCCAGGAAAGAGGGTCCCTTGAATGCCCCCCAAAAAACCTAAGGTGGCCGTTCCAATTTTAAAAAGTTGACCTGGCACAGAAGAGACCCCATGTATTCTAAAATCTCCAGCCCAGATCAGATCCCACTAAACTCCTTGGAATGGATGGTCACCTGATCTTCTTAAAAACACATAGGGCTCCTCTTTTTTTGGAGACGTTGACCCCTCCCGGGAGAAGTTTAATATTAGATATCCCCAACCCCGACCCTGAAACCTACTCCCAACTTCTGTTCTAGCTATGATCTCCCCGACCACAGTATATGTCCAACTAAAAATAATCCTCAATTTAGTTTTTTGGCTTTATTGGCCGTTTTCTGGGGTATAAGGATGTACTTACGGAGAACCTGTGATGCTGCGATGAGGATGAGAAGGACTGCGAGGGTCGCGGAGCTGGACATCTTGGCTGCTCCTCCGTCTGCTGCTTCTTCTGTATATCTGCCAGAAACTTTAGTCCCTCAGGCACCTGTAGGCAGGTGGATCAAACCCCCCCCCTCCCCCCACCTC
>NW_017307165.1:87323-92352 GCF_000935625.1 Nanorana parkeri | reverse complement strand
CTCCGCCCCGCCTGCCTGATATGAGTTCTGTGTAATTCTGCAGTAAACGACCTGTGAGGTCACTAAACAAATTTACCTACTTATTTTTAGAAACATTAAACCATTAACCCTTTCAACAGGAGGGTGGAAGCAACTGCGAAGCCAAATCACAGACAAACAGTCCTGGTTTGCTGACTCTGCTTTGAGAGATAGTCCTGAGTTTGAGGGACAGTCCCGAGTCTGTGGGACAGTCCCGAGTTTGGGGGACTGTGCCGAGTTTGAGGGATAGTCATGAGTTGGAGGGATAGCCCTGAGTTTGGGGGACAGTGCCATGTTTCGAGGACAGTGCCGAATTTGAGGGATAACCCTGAGTTTGAGGGACAGTCCCAAGTTTGAGGAGCAGTGCTGAGTTTGGGGGACAGTGCTGAGTTTGAAGGATAGTCCTAAGTTAAGGTTAGTCCTGAGTTTAGGAGGCAGTGCTGAGTTTGGGGGACAGTGCCGAGTTTAAGGGATAGTCTGGACTTTGAGGAATAGTCCTGAGTTTGAAAGACAGTGGTTAGTTTAAGGGACAGTGCCGACTTTGGGGGACAGTCCCAAGTGTGAGAGACAGTGCCGAGTTTGGGGGACAGCGCTGAGCTTGAGGCATAGTCCTGAGATTGAAGGATAGTCCGAAGATTAAGAGACAGTGCTAAGTTTGGGGGGCAGTGCCGAATTGAAGGCATAGTCCTCAGTTTGAGGAATAGTTCTGAGTTTGAGAGACGGTGGGTGCTGAGTTTGGGGACCGTGCTGAGCTTGAGGGATAGTCCTGAGTTTGAAGATTAGTCCCGATTTTAAAAGACAGTGCTGAGTTTGGGGGACAGTGCCGGGTATGAGGCATAGTCCCGAGTTTGAAGGATAGCCCCAAGATTAAGAGACAGTGCCATGTTTGAGGGGCAGTACCGAGTTTAATGGATAGCCCCGAGTTTAAGGGATAGTCCCGAGTTTAAGGGATAGTCCCGAGTTTAAGGGATAGTCCCGAGTTTGAAGGAAAGTGGTGAGTCTGAGGGACAGTGGTGAGTTTGAGGGACAGTGGTGAGTTTGAGGGACAGTCCCAAGCTTGGAGGGTTTGCTCCTGGAAATGTCCCTGAGTGCTATACAAACTCAGCGTACCCTAACCGCACCCTCTGGTCTGATATTTTTAACACTTGCTATACTTGTTGTAAGTTGTTTTTTTTTTCTTGTTTCGTGTTTTAAAAAAAATCAAACGAAAATAAAAGTAACAATGTATAAACAATGTATAAACAACAAGAAGTGTTTATAGTGACAGTTGGCATTCTCAGGGGGTAGTTGTGTCCCTGGAAATGAGATAGTAATGCTCAGCAGCCGAGTGTCCCTGACCATATCGGTGACAAGGCTGTCCTTGTAGGCCATGGAGTGTCCCTAATCCCAGCTCTGGAGTCCCGCCAGTGGGATGGACGAGGAGCTAGCATTGTTTGCTCTCTGTCAACTAATCCTGCATTTCCTCTCCCCTCACCCCTTGGCGTGGCACATTTCCCTCTCTCATCCGGCACCAACACCTTTATGGTTTCAGTGTAGGAAGCCCGGGACAAGACTGAGGTCCAAGGTATTATGGTACCTCCGACCATGGTGACATGCCAGGACTATGCTTCCAAATGTTGCCCCCCCCCCCAAATGTGCCTTATACCGGCATAAAGGCTCTGCTGTGTCTAAACATCTACACAAGGGAGATGCTGATCATGGGCCCCTTGGGAATTTTTGGGTGGGGCCCTTGAGGAAACCACTATGGGGCCCTGGTGGAAACTATTACGGAGTCCTGGAGGGAATCATTATGCAACCACAAAAGGGAATCATTATGGGGCTCTCAGAGAAAATCATCGCAAGGCCCTAGGGGGAGTCAATATAGGGGGTCCCGGGCAAATCATAATGGACCACCAGAGAAAATCATCATAGGGCCCCAGGATAAGTCATTATGGGGGCTCCGGATGGAATCATTATGTTCTCAGTGTTGTTTCAGTGCATGACTTGGACTTTTGTTCTTGATGACAGGTGGAACCTGGATCTCTATATTGCTATATTGGTGACAGGTCCACTTTTCTCTGCAGACTCCATCTTCCCTGTGGGGGCACAGCGCATTTCTGATTGGTCAGGTGGTAGGAGAGGTCACAGAAGGAGGCACATTGCTAGAGATGGTGCAATAACATTTCCATGTCCTCCGGGGTATAATTTCCACTTTATTACTATTCAAATGAATTCTACTTTTATGGCTCCTCAGTCACCTTTGTGTCCTGTAGAGTCAGTACAGAAGTGTAACCCTTCACTGCATGCCAAATAAGAGTACTTACTCTCCCATAGTGCTCACCTTTTGTTCAGAGTCTTTCTCATGAATATCATAACCTTGAGGAGGAATTCTGCCGTATCCGGTGGATCAGACAACCTCATATACCCAGAATGATGAACATTCCTCCGGGATGAGCTGTCTGAGATAACAACATAGGAAATACCCGCTGAATCATCCTGAAATCTATGGAACAACGAAGATGAGGATGGACATGACCAGATATGTGTCAGCTGATACCACCCAGCCTGTCACAGTTCCTCAGATGGCCATCCCGACATGGGCCAATGGGCAATGCTTCAGGGTGAGGTCACTTCTCGGAGCGGTGTCTCCCTTTATTGAGTTTGAGTTTCTCTGCTGTAAATGGAGAAGGAATTCCGGATTGAGGTTCTCCAGAAAACAAAGGACAGAGATGACTCTATTGTTGGATAGAAGTGAACCCCCCCCCATGTGAGGACCGCAGACATTGTGAGGCCTCTATTGTCCCAGTGTGAGGACGGCAGGCGTTGTATGGTCTCCATTGTCTCCTCTTGTTACTTTCCTCATTCTGAATAAACAGAGGACACAACGCCGAGCCGCCCTCAACTCCGGGAACAATGAGAGCCGTGGGTGCCAGAACACCGCCACTGCCACAGCGGTGACATTATGTACATCGCTGAGCGCACTGTGGGGCTGAAGGATCTTCTTTTCAAAAGGCGTGTTGATGCTGAAAGCCACCCAGTACAAGGACAGAGTGCAACCTCCACATCTGGTGAGACATCCCTCAGGGCCTTCAATGGAACCCCCCTCCCTGCACGGAGTCCTCCAGAGATGTCTTCACTGTACAGTGTCCTCCAGAGACATGATTCACTGTACAGAGTCCTCCAAAGACATCTTCCACTGTACAGAGTCCTCCTGAGACATCCCTCACTGTACAGAGTCCTCCAAAGACATCTTCCACTTTACAGAGTCCTCCAGAGATGTCTTCACTGTACAGTGTCCTCCAGAGACATGGTTTGCTGTACAGAGTCCTCCTGAGACATCCCTCACTGTACAGAGTCCCCCAGAGACATTTTTCTCTGTACAGAGTCTTCCAAAGACATCTTCCACTTTACAGAGTCCTCCAGAGATGTCTTCACTGTACAGTGTCCTCCAGAGACATGGTTCGCTGTACAGAGTCCTCCTGAGACATCCCTCACTGTACAGAGTCCCCCAGAGACATCGTTCTCTGTACAGAGTCCCCCAGAGACATCTTTCTCTGTGCAGAGTCCTCCAGAGACATCCCTCACTGTACAGAGTCCTCCAGAGACATCCTTCTCTGTACAGATTCCCCCAGAGACATCCCTCAGTCTACAGAGTCCTCCAAAGATGTCCTTCAGTTGTTGGAGTTCTTGACTGGAGATTATGAGAACACCCGAGGGGAGAGTGGACATTAGAGGAATGCCCCCAAGGAGAGCAGAATTTATGAAAATGCCTCCAAATAGAGCAGCAATTATGGGAACACCCTCAAGGAGAGCGTTACGACATTTTGGGAAACCCCCCCCCCCCCCCAAAGAGAGCAGAGATTATGGGAATGCCCCCAAGAAGAGCAGATATTACATGAACACCCCAGAGCAGAGCAGAGATTACGAGAACACCCCAGAGGAGAGTGGACATTATGGGAACACCCCCAAGGAGAGCAGAGGCTATGGGAACGTCCCCCAAGGAGAGTAGAGATTACAAGAATGCGCCCAAAGAGAGCAGAGATTACGTAAAGACCCAGAGAAGTGCAAACATTATGGGAATAACCCCAAAGAGAGCAGAGATTATGGTAATGCCTCCAAGGGGAGCGGATATTGTGGTAATGCCCCCAAGGAGAATGGATATTATGGTAATGCCCCCAGGAGAGCGGATATTATATGAGCGCCCCCAAGAAGAGCAGATATTATAGAAATGCCCTCAAAGAGAGTGAAGGGTATGGAAATGAACCCCAAGAAGCTTAGAGATTACAAAAACACACCAGAGGAGAGAGGAGATTATGAGAATGACCCCAAAGAGAGCAGAGATTAAAAGAACACCTGAGGGGAGAGTGGACATTAGGGGAATGCCCCCAAGGAGAGCAGAGCCTATGAAAATGCCTCCAAATAGAGCAGGAATGTGGGAACGCCCTCAAGGAGAGTGGAAATTAAAGAAACACCCCAGTGGTCAGTGGACATTACGGGAACACCCCCAAGGAGAGCAGAGATATGGGAATGCCAACGAGGAGAATGGAGATAACAGATATGCCCCAACAGAACTGAGACATTCTGCTGGAAAGATATTGCAAGATAACTGCTAACTTCACGGGAGAGATGGTCATGTGGATGTGCTGCCTCCACATCCCCCTCTGATGCCACAGTCAGAGATTGTAAATTGCCATCAGGTGGTGTTCCCCTTTCCAGGAGCCACCAAACATTAAAAGGAGAGTTCTGATTGGAGCGACCCTTTCCAATGGGCCGTGAACGTTCTGCTCGGCACATGTCATACCCACATGCACCCTGTCATTATTCACCCCTTACCGCCCTGGCACTGGACCAGATCTGGGTGTCAAAGTTGTCTGTCATGTGACCTCAAGGTAATAGAAACATTTTTAAAAAACGCCTTGAGGGTACAGTGATAAAAACGTCACCTTTCCCTATAAAACAAAAGAATGAGGCGCGCCTTTCCATGGACTCTGTATACTGCATAATAAAAATATAATAGGGAGTGAGTGAAGGG
>NW_017307165.1:84593-87301 GCF_000935625.1 Nanorana parkeri | reverse complement strand
AGCATGAAACTTTCCTTCTTGTAGAGGTGGAAGCTGAGCAGGTGATCATTTGATACTACTTCCACGGAAGGAACACGTTTTATCACGATCCTTTCCGCCCATAAAATAAACACGCACGGGCAAACTATAGAGGATGACACTGCTAACCCCCTTCTACAAATGCCGGCCATTATGCTGATCCTCCGGCTTCAGTCAGTCTCTGTACAATCTCATTAATGCTGCTCACACACATTACAATCAGATTGCACAGGTAGTCCAGTCTGCACCCAGCCTCCCTATCACACAGGTTGCGGCACCACATAGTTGTGGGTAGATCTAGAAGAGAGATGCGGAGTTATGGAGGAAGTGATCCGCTCCACCTTCACATTCCTCATTGTTCCGTGTCACACCGCGTCTTGGCCATCGTACGCGGGCCGTCATACGAACACACCTTTCCCCTGACACCTGCCAGACCTCCCGCAGTCTATAAACTTCCATAGAGCCTGAAACCTGAGGACGGGATTAACCCCACGTGCCCTGTGACAACCCTCACGTTCTAGAACAATGAGTAGAAGGATGCAGAAAACGTGACCGAGAGGGACACAGAACTAATAGAAAAAAGGGAGAATGGCCCTCAAATCCGTCTTCACTGACCTCTCTAAGGGGCCCCTAGATAGATAGATAGATAGATAGATAGATAGATAGATAGATAGATAGATAGATAGATAGATAGATAATAGATAGATAGATAGATAATAGATCGATAGATAAATAGATCGATAGATAGATAGATAGATAGATAGATAGATAGATAGATAGATAGATAGATAGATAGATAGATAGATAGATAGATAGATAGATAGATAGATAGATCGATCGATCGATCGATAGATAGATAGATAGATAGATAGATAGATAATAGATCGATAGATAGATAGATAGATAGATAGATAGATAGATAGATAGAATGGATTTTCCGCTCGGCCGGTCAGGTAATCCCTCCACATGCCACGCGCCTCCTCTGTTGGGATAATTGGAGGGACATCTAATACCCGGACGGCGTTTTATCCCTGAGTTTGCCTCTGATGTCACGGAAGGATTATCTGTAACTCTCAGTAATCAGCGGATCTCACGGAAGGATCTTATACTGGGCTTGGAGTGGAGAAGGGAGGCCGGACCTTTTTTTTTTTCCAGTTCTCTTTTGGGTAACAGAAGTATATTTACTAATAAAGTTCTGTGATACAAAGTCGGGTGATATCGGGCTGCTGGCTGCCATCAGCTGACAGCGCAGAGCCGGGGGGAGGATCCTGACAATAGCTGGCTGCCTAAGTGACAGCTGGCTCCGCCTCTCTATAGCTAGCCATGCCCGCCCCCTCCTCTGTCTGTCCATCCAATGAGTGTTGGTGGACAGAGAGGGGAGGGGCCAATCCCTGACAGCCACTGCTCTCTGCAGGGAGAAGAGACGGAGAGCTGAGCGGCCAGTGGTCACGTGATCACTCAGCTCCCAGTGTTAGAGCCGACGTGTAACACTTCTCCTTTTGGGGGGAACTCCCGGCAGACCAAGAGCAACAATGTAACAACATAACAATGTATCCTCGCTCGGGGTCAGCGACTCAAAGTATTAAAGCCTTAGGATCGGCATGTCAGCCAGGATCCTGGCATTGTCTGAAGGACAGCTCACCAATGGCATTGTCCTGTAATCGGTAATCCTATAAAAACATGGTGATTGTAGCCAAGAACTCTGAAGCTGCCAGCGTATGATCCCATCACCTCTGTGGGTGGGACGACATTGTACAATCAGATTGTAAGGTGTGTGGCCACTTTAAGGAGATTGTTCAATCAGATTGTAAGGTGTGTGGCCACTTTAAGGAGATTGTTCAATCAGATTGTAAGGTGTGTGGCCACTTTAAGGAGATTGTTCAATCAGATTGTAAGGTGTGTGGCCACTTTAAAGAGATCGTACAATCAGATTGTAAGGTGTGTGGCCACTTTAAGGAGATTGTACAATCAGAGGGGTCTCATTTCGGCTGTGATCTCCTCTCTGTAGATCTCAGGTGCTGAGGGTGTGAGCGGCCTGGGATATAATATGTGTGTATTTTGGTGGGAGTTTCTGTTTTTCTGGCCACTTGGTTTCGGTTTCCCAGAGTCAGCCCGGAGTCCTGAGAAAAGTCTGTTTGTTATCACATTGTCCACACGCAGGCGACAGATCGTGTTTCTGATCCGGCCTGCGAATGTCTTGCTGAAGTGGAGGGTAAATATGTACCTGGAGATTACGATGATTGACTCCGCCGCAAACCGCGTCATGTCCTGACACTTACACAGCGACAACATGTCACAATGCGGGCTCTGCGGACCGAGCCAATCTGTGTCCCATTGTTCCGCACAGGTGTATACCGCTACTCCAGATCCATAGATTCTGATTGGTGTAAATGAGGGGGATTGGGGTATAATAGGGGGACAGAGGGGGGATTGGGGTATAATGGAGGGACAGAGGAGGGATTGGGGTATAATAGAGGGACAGAGGGGGGATTGGGGTATAATAGGGGGACAGAGGAGGGATTGGGGTAGTGTATGGCCGGGGGTAGATTGGGGTAATGTATAGCCAGGGGTAGATTGAGATTATGTATGGCGGGAGGTAGATTGGTGTATTGTATTGCTGGGGGTAGATTTTGGGTAGTGTATGGCCGGGGTAGATTGGGGTAGTGTATGGCCGGGGGGAGATGGGGGGA